>NC_071980.1:16154887-16325281 GCF_026283585.1 Hylaeus volcanicus
TTTTTTGGAAATTGATCAGTGTACGAATACTTTCTACACCCACTGTATTCTAATTTTTCTGTATCGGCAATATTCCCGCTACACAAAGCTACAGAATCGTTATGAAATTAGAATTGTGTCCCGATTCCCCGGAGCATGGGGGTAGAAACAGGTTCCGTTGACTCATACGTCGTACGTTTTGTAAAAAGCATGGGATCTCGGACTACTCGTAAGTCCTGAGCTGTTTGACGAAGGTTCGTCGACAACGCGATACAACGTCTCCCCCGTAACACGAGCTATCTGCTGGCTAATAAAGTTTGACAATCGGTCAAACCGCCGCGCTACTGGGACCCCCACGGGAACTCGGTGTATACCTTTCCCACACGCGACTACGGATTCCGTGCTCATTATTGCTTTTAAGGACGACGCACAATGGCCGCGTACAGGACGCATATGCCGCGCGACACCGGGCTCTCTGCAAACTGCCCCTGAAATCAAATCCAACCCAGACCCTCGGGGGATACCGAAGTCTTTTTAATTCGGAGGCTGCAGTTACCGATAACGACCAATGTTCTGTTGCCTTCTGCGGCCCAAAGGGGGAAAACGCTACACCCGTTTCTAATTGAACACCCTCCGTTCCGTTCATGGCAATCCGATATTCCTTCGGGTTACGTGCCTTGAACCGTGTTCTGTTCGACTATGGTTTCCGCGGTAGATCACTTTTGGAGATCTGATAATCACGAGGATATTGAGGCAATTGCACCAACAGTATAAAATTACCGTTCTTAGCAGGCAAATACTACGATGCGTCGTCGGCGTTAGACAAAAAAAAGAGGTTTAACATGAAATTTGCAAAAAGAAACAGAGTCTCGTTCAATTGTATGGAAAGCATCATCCACGATGCATCGTCTCCATCGTATCTGCAATCTTGCTACATTAAACGTACGCAATTAGCACAAAATAATAACGCATAACATAAAATTATCTAAATTATAAACGCTACCGTTAATCCATTCGAATTATAGCGATCATGCATGATCCGTAAAATAATTATGCCATACGCAATCATTCTGGCACATACATAAACACCCAATTTTCACCCTCACATGCTTGCATGTATCCTTTAATTTAAAATATATTTTACGAGGTTTTTGGCCGCAAGGTCTCAATCTCCTCAATTTGTTCATTAAAATAAACTTAAACGGACAAGGGAAATATATCTACATACACTATCGCCCATTAATTTCAGTACACCATCGTATTCGTGATTTTTTTTCGAGGAAGAACGCAAGTAAAAAGCTAATTTGTCTTTAATTCAAGTACCTGTCTTTAACAGTGCACACAGCAGCGCAGAATGCTCTGACATTCTAGCTAAAAAGATCTTTCAGAGTTTCAGCTTTGACTGCCTTCAATTTCTTTTTCACAACATCTCACACATGATTTCTATTCATAATTCATTTTTCTTGAACCCATCTGTTAAGGCGAACTTAAAAGAGATATTGTGGAGATCATACACTGTTTTGTTGTAAATCTCGTTATCTGGCAGGTTATAGATATCGAATATTGTATGACAACTACAGTCAGTGTAAGAAGTATTCGTACAGCAAACAATTTAAAATAAAATTAATAAAAAAAGAAATACATAAGAGGTTAACATTAAAAATAATAAACTTTAATTTATGCAAATTGTACTCTGAAAATATGTAAGAATGTTGGTTAATTATTTCTTCCGCTAAAATTGACTAATAAAATAAATATGTGAAGTTTTATTTTGAATTGGTTCCTGTACGAATACTTATTACACTGACTATAGTTGCCCAGATGATATTATCACTAATCTCTGTTAAACTGTTTTTTTTTTTAAACAATAGAACAACATTTTATAAGGAATAAGCACAATCGAACAACAATTGAAGAAAAAGAAAGACTTCTATTATGTCATCGGTCGAACGAACCAGTATTAGTACCAGTAGCAAGGGGAGTGCGATAAATCTCGTGGAACACGGCGGGTGACGGTTGGCACAGAGAGGGATGCTGGAGTCGGTGGAAAGCGTTTTTCGTAAAATCACACGGACTGGTGCACCATGCAGGTCCCGAATGTGGCACGTGTTCTCAGGAGCGTGGGACTGGTGCATCATCGTACCCGGTCGTTAAAGGTTTACTGCTAAGGGTGGGGATCCGATAATATTGGCACGAGGCATATTGCACGAGTCCCCTTTACTCCTCTGTATTTCCACCCCGATGGCGACGGCCGGGGCGGCCAGTTTTCACCGAAACCAGTCCACAAGTATTATCGAGTCGCATTTTACCAACATCTGGATGGGAAAGAGACCAAGGGTCAAATACTCGTGAATATTTCTCTAAAACACTCATCCATCTTCGTGCAACGTGCTCGACGAGTTGTTTAGGGAGAAGGCGTGAAGACCAATGGGAATCGAATTCCCATTGGCACAATTCCCTTACGTTGTTATTGATTTTGGTTACTTTGCAATTAAAATGCAAGGTAAGTGCATCTAATTTCGACATCAATTCAGTCATCGTCGAACTATTTATTTCTTTAATGTAATGTTTGGTAATAGCGTTTCATTTTTTAATTTTTGGCAAATTATAGGTATAATTAAAATTTATGTAGTATACTACAAAATGTAATCATTATTTTCCGGACGACAATAAAGTTAATACATAGTTCAGTCGTCGGATCAACGTAGCAATACTCGTAATTGAACTTTCGGAAAGATATGACAAATTTTGTTATAATGTTACTAATGAATGTTAAAAAATACTGTTACTATGCTTCTACAAAATTTGGATATAAAATAAATTATTATTTTTTGTTTTAAATTTGGAATATATGTACAAATTACTACTTCATAAAATCCTTCATTTTCTCGTATATTATAAAAACATGAAAATAATTTATATCTATAATTTTCTATTATTATTCAAACTAACGATATATGTTGATAATTTTATGATAATTTGCTTATCTTAAGAACGATTATTCGTATGCTATTCTTCTGAACATGCGACATTTTAGAGTAATAGTGATAATTCAAGTATATATACAATTTTTTTTTTGTTTTTTGTTATAAGATAATAGAAGAGAATAATATAAGAGAATAGTTATAAGATATTTATTAAAAACACGTTTCAATTTAATTGTGTAGCCTATAGAAATAATTTTTTCAAATATCTTTACATACCTTTAAATATTATTCGATATTTTATGAGACTGCATAAACATTTATTACTGAAACTTAATTTATGTACATAAGGATTGTTTGAAAATAGTCTGATACGTTATCGAGTTCATATATGCACCCTGATTTATTATTTTACGACCACGTGAACGGCTTTATATAAAAATCCAAGTTTCAGTTTAAATAAAACTAATTCTTTTGAATATATTTTTACATCTGCTATTTCGATCTTTAGGTAAATATATTATTACGTAACTAAACGTTTATTTTCATATCATACTTACACAACGAATTCATACGTATTATCTTACTTCTTTCTTTTTGATTCCAGCATCTCCCTCGCACGCCTACTAATAGGAATTCCTTTTGGTCGCACAGTCTGTCATAGAAATATTAGGCGAAATGAAAAAGTGAAGAGAGATACGAAAATTCCACGGTAACCCTGCCTGTATATTTACCTGCGGGCATGCATCGATAAACGAGTTAATTCGTCCACGGTATGCTGTCGATGGAATCGACCCGCATGCGTCCAGGTGTGGTCCATAGACGGCCAAATTCGACATCGAGCAACAGATTAGAAGATAACGATCTAGGTGGACCCGTATCGTTTGATTGAACGAAATTGACCGAAACGATCCTCTAATAAAGGTGAATGAAATGAGCGCGCAATTATGTGGGAGATAAGGTGGCTTTCAGGAACACAACTGATCGCAATTGATATTAATGGCCAATCGAGGGATTTAAAATTTTCTGTACCGGAATAACGTTTAAACGATTCGTTCAGGATTTCGTGGAATTTTAGTATTAGTATTAGTAGAGCAATTTGTTTTGCCTACCGTTAAAATTACTCTATGTTGCGTTATACGTAGATCCTAAGAAGTCGATAACAATAGTTAACGATATATTGTTTAACAGGAAAACCAGTAATTAGACATTTTTATACATTTTTCGTTATTCTTGTTTTTTCAACATTTTATATCAATTAGATAAATAGATTTTTTTAATCAAAAGATAATATATTTTCATTTAAATTAGTTCTTTTGTCTTTTCTTGGATAGTAGATGATCTATCTTAATGGTTTAAAAGTTATGGAATAAATCTCTGGAAAAACAAAGTTTTCCAAAGTGTAAGTATAAATACTTACATACTTGAAATGCTATATATGAAAATTTTGATTGCATATTAGTGTCCAATTTACAATGATAATCTTACCCGTATCTGCTAAGATAATATAATTCAAGTTCTTCATTATTAATTCGTAATATTTACATCGCTTTCTTAATCGATTTTAGTAATTTATGTTTGTTTAAGGAATTTTTTAGTTAGTTGAGTACTATCACTATTAGATGAAACGTCGCTAATTGTTGTAAATAAAGTTTGATGTATTCTCACAAATCTAATAACTTATTTTATAATTATCTATTGAGAAATAAGAACAAAAAAGTCTACCGTGACTTCTACCGTGACCAACTTCTTTTGAAAACCGCAAGTGATAATATATTAGGTCGAACAATGTACACGTGGATCGTACAAAAAATAAATATTAGTATACCAATAAACCGACATTTGAAGACTGTTGTATCAATGATATCCAAGAAAGGACGAATACGAACAAAATTATTCAGTATATAAAATGATGAGTGACGATGATATTATTTCATCAGTGCTTGATATATGTAAGTGTTGTACTAGCGCATTATTAGTATTCATACCCACAGCAAGGCTGAAAATATATTATTACAAACGTTTAATTTATATTTTATATTGCGTTTTTCCAAGTGGAATGTATTATTCTATTTAAAATCTATCCACATTTTAAAATTGCTCAATTTCTAATGGACTTGTAACGTAACCGATAATGTATCCGCGAATTCAGGTTTAAACAAGACTGTCGATGTGCCATAGTATACGTTACAGAATCTTAAAAAAGTCACTTCATACTTATTTAGATACTAATTGGTCTCTCGAAGATTGACGCGTCTGATTTACACTTTTCGAGGCTCCGATTCGCATTATAACGAAAAGAGTTCTTTGTACAGCGATCTCGGTTGACGGGAGTAGAAATCCTGGCGATGGTATCTTGACGTACAACAATTAATTAGAACGAACAGCCGCAGTGCACTAATGACGCGTGAATGATTCGGGCCAATCAGTAGTTCAGAATCGCATCCGCGATGGCGGATGATTGATAGTCCGCGATGCGGAAATCATGGCTTGGAGAGTTTGCGAAAGAATCCCGTCTACGAAACAGTACCTTATATCCTGGGGTTTCACCGCTTCCTTCGGTGTCATGAAAGAACTGTATGTAACAAGATAATTGAGCGAATTATTTAAAGAAAATACTACACGATTATCTCTTCCATCGGGTTCAGATTAACCTAAGAATGACTTGTGCCGAATTAACCTTCTAGAGTTAGTCGATTTTCCTCTTCAATGAAGCTGCCGTCCACAAATCTTAAGAAAAGAGTATACAAAACACTTTTCAAACTGGGTGTTGTATGAATTTTATTTTTTCCAGAAAAATAGTACTTTCTCGTTATTTATACATTTCCAAATTAATTGAAAGAAATAATTACGATTAATAAATACACATTTGGTTTGGATAGTTTTACTTGGATAGTTACCGAATAATGTATAAGAAAATAAAGCCGAAAATAATGACGATGACATATTAATTTTCATTTGTTCGTGTTCTCCTTGCTCAATACTACATTTATTTATAGATGCAATGCTATTATGATTATGTTTGTTTGTACTCAACATAATATCGCTTTGAGAAACAACTACGTGCTTTTAAAATCAAACATAAAATTGTTATCATACAATTACTATAACACAATAACGGATTAAAAGTCATCCTAAACTAAATTCGCCTTGGTATATGTTATTTTATAGCTCGTTGAGGGAAACTCACGAAACTTACATCAAATTTTAACTTCGTATATCGACTTAAATGTCTTAATAAGGCAACAATTGAAAATCACGTTTACATTCAATTTTTCCTATTGCATTGAATAAAAAAGTAGGAAAAAAGTTAATGTCGTATTAATTACCACGCTCAAATTGCATACACAAGTGTTACTGTGCATATTGTGTCTTTTTAAAATACTAACAAGGGAACATATTCAATGTATATGCATATTCAATGTGTATTCATATTCAATGTGGTCCCGTTTTACGACATTGTGCGATTTTTTATTATTTACCAATTTTTTTTTTTGCAAAAAACCGTAATTTTATGTGTGTTTGTCGATAACGTCGAGATGACTTGACCAATCCAAGTGAACGTCTTCCATCTTGTAGAATATTTCTTCCAGTTGGTCCCGTAAACAAAACATTTTGTAATTTGTCATTTTTTAAGTCTATAGAGATCAGATTAAAGATTTACGGCAACGGACTCAGAAATTACCGCCTTTGGTCATTCAGATCGTGTGCACATAGTAGGCACATACTGTTTTTAACCGACTTCGAAAACGAGGAGGTTACTCAATTCGACATGTGTATTTTTTTTAAACACTGTGATAAAAAAAGACTGGAGTAAAAGTCTGCGATCCTTAGTACTCGTGTGTGGTCAAACAGATAGTTTCTAATCTAATCTAGTGCAGTTCCACGTATATGAAATGAAAACAATTTGAGCATCAAAATATCGTGATTAATTGTGAGATTTGTGAAAATAAATCTTTGCCGCTCCTTATATTTCCAAATATTGTCGGGAACATATTTAATGTAGAAGCAGGTCTGTAGTTGATAACGTTAAAATTATTACCGGATTTAAAAATGACAGTGATCAGGATTGATTTCCGTAGGCAAGAAACTTGAGAAACGTCAGACGAATTAATACTAGCAATGTTTTACCGTAATTGTCGAGGCAGTTGTGTCAAACGGATAATTTAGTGGTTCATAATATTGTCTAGTAAATTTCCACTGGACGGTAGCTATAATTTATCGCAGTTGTAATTCATTTCGTTCCGAGAATTTAATAGATCCCACCCGCGTGGTCCTTTACGCGAGAAGGTAAGGGAACGATAGGAGCATCCCTCTGGTAACCGTGGAATTCTCCACCTGACGATGATGATGGCCTGCGTATTTTGTAATAAAAGAACTGTAACATCCCAGCAACTACGGACGCACGGAACATTTTCTAATGTAACACTCCCACGCACGCAGCGCGTGCATCTTCGCGCGGCGTGCATTCGATTCATCATTGTCGATAGCAGACGAGCGTTTCACATGGTTTCGCTCGGAGCTTCTAAATGCGATCATGCCGGGACCAATTCATTCGAAACGGTTCGCTCGACTTCGCGATTAACGTTCGGTGCTCCAATTGTCAAACACTTGACAAACACGGAAATGAATCCATCGTGGGCGATGCATTAGTAGTGAAAGATCTAACTTGAATATGAAAGTATACAAAAATATAATTTAATAAATATACTATATCTACGGTTGTTACTAGACGGTGAATATTTATGTCAGTGGCGTATTCAAAACGTAACTTTGCGAGAGATTCATACAATAGAATATTTGAAGAAATGTATAAACGATTTAACACTTAACGGACGAGTAGTTTTTTTATCTACAATTCTTCAGTAAGGATTTAAAGCCTTGTAATTTTTTAGATTAAAGTTAGACGTAAGACAATTTTTAGAGATTATTTGTTTTCAGATCTAATATTTTGTATAAGTATGATTTCTGATAAAATACTCATCCTTACGAAACAGAATTTGATCGATTTTATTTACCCTGCTTATATATTTATAATGTTATCTTATTTCAATTAGGAAAAGGGAATAAATAAACAAGAAAAGTTTCTCTGAAAATAAACAAACCTTAATCGCTTAATCTAATACATTTAATTACAATTATTTACATACCTGAAAATAAACAAAGAAACGACATTCACTGTTTGTTCTTTATCCTATTCTAAATCTAACAATCTCTTTACAACGTTTACTTCTCTTTCTCGCTTAACTAGAATCTCGCTCTACGCAGTCTTCCTTCTCTCTTCTCTTCTCTCTTCTCTTCACCGACCGTTCAAAAGTTAATTTTAAGGAAGTGGGTTTCCTTACATATTTTTAGTAGTTCTTAATGCAATTTGGTTTAGTAATATCATCTCCATCTCTAATATTTTTATTAACCACTACCATGTTAGCATCATGAATTGTAGATATCATATACGCTTTCCTCTTATGCTTTCATATTTGTAATAATGTATCCCCCTTTCGTTGACATATACATATTTTACCTCATTGTAAAGGTGTTAATTCATTTTTGAGATCTGCATAAATGCCACGATTTACACCAATAGTTTCAAAAACCCTCGTCCTCTCTTTCCTTATAAGAAGTTATTCTGTTATTGTATATTATAATCTTAACATACATAGTGTCAAACATTTAAACAAGGATTCAACAATCTGAAGATGGAATCATCGAGTGTCTTTGCTTGAACCAAACGAATTTCAAAATTGAATATATAATCATAGATTACAATTGCGTTTGTTGCAATTTATTACAAACTTACAAATTCATAATTGTGTTATAAATTTATTTTGCTATCTAATCATAAATATGTCATAAATTTACGCACATCATAAACTTGTTATGAATGTATTGGACTGAAGCATAATTATCCAACGTTCTGTTTCATACTGTTCTTTTATTTGAAATTAGCGTCCATTTGTTGTCGAGACAAAATTTATTGAAAAGGTTGTTTATCAACATCCGTGTGAATCATCATACTATTTATTTGTAGGTATCAGATCATGTTCCTCCTTTTCGAAGTCGGTTGAAAATAAGACTTAAATAAAATTAAATAAATTGAAATTAAATGAAATAATTAATGTATCTAAACAAAATCATCGGTATAACTGAATAATTAGACGAATTCCTATTAGTTGCTAGTGAACCGTATCATAAGCTCAATGTTTGGGGTCATTGAACCGTAACATAAACACTAGCAGCTTAAAATGGCCGCCGTGAAAATATCAAATAATTTTAGAACAAATAAAGTCTATAATGAAACATCTAAGAATGATAGTCTTTTTATAAATAGAGTAATAATACTTACTCTTGCTAATTTTACCACTCGCATCCTTTACCATAATTGATATACCTGGGCTTTTCTTTTACGTATCATTCATTTTTACGCAAATTCCTATCGCATAGAAAAAACGACACGGAACGTATCCTTCGAGTACATCATGATATACCAGTGCATGCACGTAAGACACCCATACGACCAAGCAAGTCACTAGGTCCTCCGAGGTGCACAAGTGCTTGTTCGAGCGATTCGCGGCAGAGAACACGTTTCATACGCGAGTATAATTTTTCTGTCGCAATATTAACGTTATTAGTGCGTTGACCCGCATAACGAACGGCCACACGTGATCCTGGCCATTGTGCTATCTCGGCGGCACGTACGACGCACAATGGCGTCGAGCACCCTAATAAGTCGGCGGCGAAACTCGCGACTGGCAGGCCACCATATTCGTGCGAGTTCTTAATTACGTGTTTCAACACTGGCTAATATACGGCCACGACGGTCCACCACGTACGCTATACGGTAATATCTGTAGAAAGAATATCATCCGAATCGACAATGAATTATGTCACTGTTGTACACCTGAAAATACTTGATAGAAGAAATAATTATTGAACAAAATAACTCCGTGCCTGTGAGTTGGTATAAATAATTAACTGTTCAGGAAAGAATGTATTAATTAATTAATTCGTTTATTTTTATCTATCGATCCCGATTATTCCTGTGGTATTTATGTTTAGAGAAAAAGACAGAAAGTTTTATGTAAAGGATGAACCACCTAACTTTGCCATTTGTACAAGATACATGTAACTTGTAGCTAACATTCATTAGGATACCAATGAACAAAGGTGTAATGTTGCAAATCCTTCAAGGAATAAGTCAGATCAAGTTATAATTGACAAAACGAACAAAATCTTGTATACCTAGTTCTCGATATTTTAGTATTATTCGTAAAAGTAGTCCATATGCTGTAATTTTTCGTTTTCATTCAAGATATTTTGTTGCGTGCAAAATGTTTAGTTCCTCTATTTTCTCAGTATTTGCAAATTCCATATTCCTTATTATGACAGCTAGTTATAGTTTCTGTTCAACTAACATTCACGGGATGTACGTGGTTACATGTAGTTTCAAATTTATTGACATAAGTAACCGATCAAAAACCTTCACATTGGCTGCAACAACTTATTTTTAGATGCTTGGCCACTTGGACCGCTTGTTATGAACAATAATACACTTATTAGGTTGTCCCGAAAGTTTCTTTTGCGAGTTGCACTTAATTATTTTATGTGGTCGTGTTTATATAAATAGACAATCTAATTTCATAGATATTCATGTTGTAACAGTAATGGAGCAAAATGAATCGTGCACAATTCAGTAATGTAACATAAAACATTAAATATTGTGCATGTATTACTTATTAATAAAGCGAAAGAAATTTTTGTAATTTACCTAATATATCGAGAGCGAGAAATTGATTGTTGTACTTACTTTGATTTAAAAACAAATGTAGTACATACATACACAATACATAAAATAATAATTATATTATTTATATTACTTTTCACTATGAAGTTCATTTTCATTTTGTATCAGGATTATATTTTCCCTTAGAAATGGGAACATACATACAGTTAAATTATAATTAATAAAAGAAAACAATTACATGATAAATGAAAGCTTTGATTTAATCAGAAACGTGGCTTAATATAAGACTGTTTTAATATTTGAATATCCAACTTCTGCATTGATATTAACTTGCAATCGTCTAGACATAATTTCTATTGTATCACTAATTACTCATACCGAACACTTTTACTTGTTTGCGTGATAGACGTCACTGTATAAGAAGTATACACAATTTTTCATTTAGTAAACGAATAATATCATATCATTAAACAGTACTTGTGCTGGCTGCTTACGTTACTTCCCGACAATAATTGAACATTTTGATCAAAAATAAATGAATAAATAATTAATCACTAACTAAAGACAATTTTTTATAATGTAAACTTTGAGCTCATAAAATTGCTCAAATGCTTTATGCAATGATTTATGATCAACTAATTACTTACGTACGCCAATAGCAAGAAGAGATGCAAACTAACAAATAGTGACTTTGATCGAGTTTTAACAGTTCTAAAACAATCGTATTTCAATTAAACTTGAAACAATATTAACTTGTGACCTATTTCGGGCCGCACTGTAAATGTAAATGCAATGTAATATGTGTAAGCACATATATCTTGATATAAAGATTAATACATCCGAGAGGGAAAAATGTACGAGCGAATAATAAACTCGCATGCGTTACTGTACAATGTATGATAATTACTATTCACCCAGTACAGCGACGCAACCTCCGTCCATTAAAAAAATATATTATCGGGAGGA
The DNA here is from genome assembly GCF_026283585.1 of Hylaeus volcanicus. NCBI lineage: Eukaryota > Metazoa > Arthropoda > Insecta > Hymenoptera > Colletidae > Hylaeus > Hylaeus volcanicus. The sequence goes on from NC_071980.1 coordinate 16,166,498, forward strand.
TTCTCGGGGACAACCCCATCGAGCGATCGTGTGTTATTAATATGAAATCCTTTTGTCAATAACAATTATCACCATAACGGTTCCTCGCTGGTCTGGCTAATAATAAAGAATATATTGTTTTTATAACGGCGCTCGAACGAATAAAAGGCCTGCGAACGGTAATAAACCTCGCGTCGGTATCAATCACAAGCTGTAATTATTTCTTAACGAAGGAACAAGTAGCTATGCACGGAGCTGTGTGCGATCCTTCAGGTCGGGAGAGGATATAAAGGTCTGATTGTTTTGCGATCGATTGCCGCAAGTGCCACACGAAAGTCCCACCCGGTTTGTAATCGGACCATGGATAGGCACAATATATGCGATTGTTCGAATTTTACGAGGACCTGCACAACCATGCCGCATGTGTTCCAAACCCTACTTTCTCAAACAGGTCCGGTGATTGATTGATGCGCAACTAGAATGGAGCGTTCTTTTGCCTACTGGCTTTTCGACTGGAAATTTATTAGGTCAAGGATGACGAACTTTATCGTGATCGAGTTCCAAAAATTAATTTTAAATGGTAAATACTACACTGCGTGCCACGTAAATATTTATTAAATAATTATTGAATAACACTAACAAGAGCTGTATCCTTTTCTAACTTTAATTCTAAATGCAAAGACGAAGAGAAATATCTATTTGTTATTGATGTCTCAATATTAAAACTTGAGAAACTGATTTTTTGAAATTTTAAAAGATTAATTTAGAGATTCTGAAACACGCTATGCGAACAATTGAGTAATGCACAGTACTAATGAACCGTACACAATGGTACTATATTTGACACACTATGGTCAGATGAAAGGACATTTGGCATATCGCCATAGGCACACAGACTAATATTAATATGCATTTATTCTAAAACAATTTTAATTTGTATATGTTTTCAAAAATAGTCATATTTCATAAATTTTTGGCATGAAATAAATTTTATTTACGATTCAACTCTATACCGAACAAATCGTATCACATGCCGTAGATTTTCCGCCATTATATTATACAATTGGCAGATCTAAGTTTCGTAGACACAAGAAATCTTTATAGGAATTAAGGGGGTATTCTAGTCTAGAACTTTCAATATATCGATGTTTTTTCATTTTCTCAAAATTGAAAAATATATATGTCAACGGATTTTGTTGAATTTGGAAAATTACCATCATCATTTGGAAAATTATCATCTCCAATTCATTTGGATGCATTTTCAATTTCTTTGCAGTTTTTACTACAGGGTGGGTGGCTCCGGCCACCATAAAATTTAAGATTCAAATTGTTTGTTTGCAATACAGTGTAATAGATTTATACCCACAAATGCCTCGTGAGCACAGTCTTTACAAATATGTATATCACTGAATCCTCGTAAAAAATTTCGCTATTAATGACACATTGAATTTTATTTTGGGATTCAGAGGTAGAAAGTGTTTTATTCGCGCAAATTTTCACATTAGTTAACAAAATTGAAAGTTAACAAAAATTCCTTCTTGCTGAAACATGCGCCCCATTTTACCATCCAATTTCAATATTTGAAATGTTGCATACGACCGATAGTCTTGGAGTTAGAGCTCCGTAACACTTAGGCTTGGACACCCTGTATAAAGTGGAATGCATACGTTTTCATATGTTTTCTAATAATATATTAATTAGTTGGTCGTTGCAATATTTATTTTCGCCGAAATGTAATTTCATTTTTCACGTCCGACCATATAAATCAAGTTCAAATAACTGTCTATGGCAAATACAACATTAACATTTCTAGATACGTCAAAATAGATATGATAAAATAACGGGAAGTTTACTCTTTTGCAATGGCTGGAGCTACTCCCCGTTGTCCTAATGATTATAAAGAATATTAAAGTAAAAATAATTTTTAAAACTAATATGTATAAATAACCAAAATTGAAACTTAATATAGTTCGTCTTTGAAATGTACACTTTCTTCTTAAGATGTATATACATGTAGGTACAGAAAAAGCAGAAGAAGGAAATAGTAAATATTTTAAAATTGTATTTCTATTACAATATTCTTATAAAGTACACTTGGGGAATGAAACTTTTCGACAAGCTCGTCCATGTCAGATCGTTGTTCTACTCGTTTGTAGCCCTTCACTAAATAAAAGCCTTTCGTTTCGTTACACTGCTGGCCTTAACGTACAATATAATTCCGCATATTTTATATGTCCATATATAAAATACAAATACATTTACCTATAGCGAGTTTCGAAATTCTCAGCATTGATCTCACTATTTCGAAAAATCTGTTCTAATCTAATGAGACTAACAGCTCAGAGTGCATCCACGTAGGAAGTCGAAGCTATGGAATCGAGAATCAGTAACATCTACTTGGTTTCATATCGGATCACAGCTACAGGTGGATTAGAGAACTAACAGACGTTTTCTCAGGACTCGATGCGATTACCCCTGGTAGGTATCGATTTCAGATTACCACCGGTTCGCTGTCCGAGAGACTACGAAGCTAGTTCTTCCTTTAATAGGATTAACGGTACTCACGGTGTCACTTGTCAGCTCCCCGTAAGCTAGTCTGCTGCCTATTGAGAAAGTATACGATAGCTATTCGTTATGAAGGGACTGAGCGCAAAAATTAACGATTGGGAAAGTCAAGCTTAGCGCCACTTTTGTTGCAATTTCTTAACTCATAACACATCTGCATGCATGCTGGTCAAGTTTTTAATCGACTTCGATAAGAAGGAGGTTACTCAATTCAACATGTTTTTTTTTTAATATACATGGTCTGTCTAAAAAGAAACCGAAGTTTTGCTATTAAAAGAAAAAAAGCACAAGTAAAGTTTTTACACACACGTTTATTTACTCAAAATAATCTCCCCCTGCGTCAATACAGCGTGTAGATCGCGTAATTAACATTTCGAAGGACCTTTGCAGCTCCTGTTTTGGTAGCCCGTTTAGTACGGCGGTTACAGCGGTCTGAATCTCCGAAATATAGCAATAATGTGTCCCTTCCATTGTAATTTTCAATTTTGGGAAAAGAAAATAATCGCAGGGAAACAGATCAGGCGAGTAGGGTGAATGATTCAAGGTAACAATGCCAATTCCAATGAAAGAGACACATTATAGCAATATTTCGGAGATTCAGACCGCTGTAACCGCCGTACTAAACGGGCTACCAAAACAGGAGCTGCAAAAGTCCTTCGAAATGTTAATTACGTGGTCTACACGCTGTATTGACGCAAAGGGAGATTATTTTGAATAAATAAACGTGTGTGTAAAAACTTTACTTGTACTTCTTTCTTTTTATAGCAAAAGTTCGGTTTCTTTTTAGACAAACCGTGTATGTTCCCCGATTACGCCGAGATGGCTTGACCAATCGGAATGAAACTTCTTGCATCTGGTGGAACATCACTGCCACTTTGTCCCATAAAACAACATTTGGCCTTGTTTTATTTTTTACCACTTTATATCACTTTTTATTGCAAAAAAAGTACTATTTCACGTATGTTTGGCTTGAAATCGATGAAACCCCTTTACATTTTGCTGCCTGATAGGTTTTCGCGGTGATCACAATTGCAAAAATTTACGAACTTTTAATTGTTTGTAACTATTGTTATTGCAAAATTCCTATTCTTTGATGTAAATCAGCAAGGGATTAACCGATTTCGATGAAACCTTTTAGTAAAATTATCCTATTTGTAGTTTTCTTACATTCTGTGCGAAATGTAATCCTTAAACCCGTATAATCTAAGAACTGGAAAACTTGAATATCGTTCCTAATAACACAGATACAGTTAAGTCTCTATAAATGCTAAAATTCGGGACTGAACTGGTGCATTTCTGATAGAGTTCGTATCAGCAATATAAACATCACGTATAACACAAAATGGAACGACATAAAAATTATGTAAATATTTTACTACATAAAGATTCCTGAATAAAATTATACATCATGAAATGTAATGAATATGTTCCAAATATTTTACGAGATGTATTACGATATATTCTTTTTTTAATGTTTATAACAAAGACACATATACATCTGATGTATTACAATTAATGGATTATAAATTTGAGCATCTCTTTTATTGTAAATAATGGTTTAAAATATCTTGTAAATTAATCATTTTTTTACTACTTTATCCTAATACTTTTTTACGTAGAATAACAAAACGATCAAATCTATGTAAACAGTAAAATTATGTAAAAATGCTTTCTTTTTTAAAAAAAATAGCGCAATTATCGATTGCACATGCACAATTACACTTATAACAAAAACATGGTCCTACAAATATACTGCTATTTGAACCGTTCATCTCTTCCCTTTACCATTTTTCTCTAAATGCACCGATAACAGAGTTATGAGTTATCATATTTACTTAGGTCACCCTGAATAGAACATCCATGAGCAACAGATGTTTTGAGTCATATCAGTTACATACGTATGGTTTTATATGTTACGTAACTACTGCTTATAACTTTTTTGTAACAATTACTTATCTGAAGAATGATAAAAAACGACCTTCGCTGCTTCAATTAGCAGCAATGTCACCGATACATATGAAATAACGTGTTTTATGTTAATTTTACGCGACAGATGCAAGATTATGTTTACTAAGAAAGTTTCTGAGCGATGTAAGCGAAATCAGCCGTTTCGTGAATAAAGTGTAGTGTTATCAAACTGGTAATGACATCAATCATTAATTCATGTGATATGAAGTTTTGACTAATAGCAAATTATCCTACATAATGTATCTACATTAATGGTTACTTAACTAGAAACTACTACAGACTTTTAATGCAAATTGTAAAGCTCTGTTAAAAATGAAGCCATTATATTATCGATTTTACATTACTTTGCACCGATGATTTTCTTATATTATTTATTATAATCACAATATTCAAATTACGAAATCAAAATTCCATTCATTATTCTAGTTTATTATTCCGTAATTCTAGCGTTTAAGTAAGTAGACATTTTAATAAAATTTAACTTCAGATTAATCAATAAATTAAAAAAAATTTGTTTCAAAACGTGGCGAATTTGATGGCACGGTGCTACCTTGGCAAATCACCATAGCCGTAATCATTATTCTTCTGGCGCAGAATCGCCCCATTATGTCGTTATCTGCTCGAGATAAGTGGCAGCCATTTAGCAGGCAGCGATCTTTATTATCGCCCCTGTTGGAGAGGCAGGCACGAAATTAGAGGACAGTTCGACAGGCCTGCCGGCCGACGGTACTTAATTAACGCCATGGTAATCGGCTGCGCGGCTTAATTGATTTACAAACGTCGTCGGCCCCGTCACGATCACGATCTCGATCTCTCGGCCGACGGGATCGTGTGCCGACAATTTGTCTTGCTCCTCTCATGATCGGGACACCTCAACGACCATGGTCAAGCCTCCGTAGAACGAATTCCGTGAAAAATTCGCAATACGTTTCCATACGGAATTAATAACAGAATATGAATCATCGGTAATAATAGATTTCAAGACAATCGTAGATTTATGACGTCTGATTCGATTTCTTTGGAACATTTTTCAATACGTAAAATTCTTGAAAATTTTTCTTGTAAATATGTAAATATTCATATATACTAAATAAACACTTATAATTGGGAATTTATGAAAAAATGTGAACAATTTATTTCAAATTTATTGCAAATTTATTGCGAATTTATTACAAATTATAAGAATTTACAACAAATGTATATTTTTTTATTTATAGAATTGTATAAAGAATTTGTTTTGTCATATATCTATAAATTATTATTAAATTTTCTGAAAATTCAAGAATTTTATTGATTATGTATGTTAGGAAATGGGGTCTAATAAATAAGTCATATATATTCAAATATTTACAATCTAATAAATATACGTGTAAGCGACTGTATAGGGACTGTATAAGTTAGGGTAATACGTGTGGTGGGAGAGCCTCGTGCTCTCTCATAAATAGGAACAGCGAGAGAGGAGAAGGACAGAGAGAGATTTCGAGAGCGTTCGGAAGGTGTGCAATTGCGAGTCGACGTGCGTGTCGAGTGTGCTCATTGCGTTTGACTATATCTTGAGATTAATAGAAATATACTGAGTTTGTGTCCAGGAAGAGGACAATTGAACTGTGCCTTATTTATAAAAACCTTACATACGTAAGAAAATGTATATTGAAAGGGGTAGAATATCTACCCTACATGGTATAAAATTAGGATACCCTACATGGTAAAATTAGGATACTTTTGAAATGATAAAAGTTTGTACGGTAGCAAATGGAATGTCCCAAACTAATACAACAACAAGGTACAACTCTTTCATAAATTTTATTATTTTTGTTTAAGATGTTTATGTATACTTCGTTTACGAATAAAATAATTTCGTTTGACCGTATATATTTCTCAATCGAAGGACACTTCAAAATCATAGTATAGTAGGTCGTTGAACTCGTCTTTTTATCGGCTACATTGTTATAAATTTAAAATTATACACTGCCATTTAAAAAAGTCAAGGTGACCTTGATTTTTTATGGAGAAAAGCTCTGTTTCAAAATTTTTTACATTGAAATTTGTAGTCGACCGAATACTAATTAACTCTTAGTCTAAGTAAACATACGTTAGATAAATCTATATCGAGCTTAAGTGATAAATACCTGATGTTTATTTATTAAAATATTTCTACACCTTTGTTTCAGTTTTTATTAACGCTTTACGTACAGGGTGTCTACGTATAAGTTCGGACATACGCAGGGTGTCAATTCTAGAACAAATTTTCAACATAAAATTACTCTTAGACATTTTCTTTGTGTCGCCTTATTCTCGAGTATTTTCACTTTTAATATGTTTTCTGCGTTTTCGACTTGACACTCTTTAAACGGCCATAACTCTACCAAATAACAGTGCAAACTTAAAACTAAATCTACCATTCGAAAGAGCGTTAAATTTCCCAACTCCCGGATATAAAACCAAAATTTATTACGTAGATTTAATAAGTGAAAAATTAGGTCAAACTTTACATTGAGAAAATTCTAAAAAAATTTGATTTTTTCTGTATTCGTTTTTCGGTTTTAAAGACATAGTTGTTTGGTGGCCACTCTTCGGGAAAAACTTCCTCGAAGTCTCAGCTGTTGAACGGTATTTTCAAAAAAAAATTGTGCGGTGGTATTTTCGGGAGAAAATGACGTTTAAATCCAGAAAAACTTGGGTTTTTAGTTAAAAATCGATATGTTTAAGAGTAATTTTTTGTTAGAAATTTGTTGTAGAATTGACACCTTGCGTATGTCCGAACTTACACGTAGACACCCTGTATAACACGTTATATATAAAGAAAACATCCAATATTTAAAAAATGTCTAAAGTAAATACTCTGTCTAGTACCCCAACGCAATGTTCAGGAAATAGTTGCCTTAATTTGTGATTTAGACCGAGACGGTGAAACACTGGTACGACTGTTCGGAATTGCAGCCACGTGTACTTTCAAGGGAAACACACGACTCAACAGCAGGGGTGGATACATTACAGCTCACTTGGTCCCCGGAAATCGCATCCCAGCGATCTGAAATGTTTCAAGAGGAATCGCGCGAGTAAGTATGCGCATAAATATAGACGGCGTTAACGTATACGGAGGACCGGCTAAGTGCACTCTATCGACGCTCATTATTTTCCCGCGCGAGTGTCAGATCGCGACTAGAGCTCGATAAGCGAGCAATGCGTGTCTTATCCTTCTCCAGCTCTGGGCGTCGCGAATCGGTGTCCCGATCTAGCCGACGCACACAGGTTGATTCGTTCCTTGTTCATCGCAACGGAACGCCACCGTCTCCTCTGTCGTACTCGTGGCCGCCTATCGCCGACGTGTAAATGGCGCCACGGTTAAGGGTCGGTTACACAAGGAGTACTCGAGTTACACTTTGAAGTTGAGAGTTTCGCGGCACGCTCTCGCTGCGAAACGTAGGAGGATTTCTCGATCCTCTGGGAAGTCGTGATTCTTGTGAAGTCACGCCACGCGGGGGTGTAGTTCGTCTGTACCGACGAGCTACGGTTTCCTTGACCGGGGAAAAAGGTACAGCTGAGCGCTAGAGGATGTTGTAATACTGCCGACGAAGTACAGGCCATACTGAATTCTCCACACTGTGAAGCATAACCGTAGTGTTACAACTAGCAAATACTGTATTACAGAAACAGAAAGCACTGAATTTCTATTGGTTATTGGGGTTAGAAAATAATTATCACTCAATTATTCCCTTTGCTAAGACACTCTTTACTTCGACCAGAGAGTTAGGAGCTGCGATGTTGCTCTCAAGAAGACTACGATCGAACTGAGTATTTCGACGTCAGTGAAACATGCAACGAAAACTATCGGTACCCTCTTGTCTCAGAAAAAGATCTGCTGACTTTCTCTTTCAGGTCATAAACTAACTACAAGAGACATTTTCCGGTGTTGGTTTATTTTCGACCGTCGGGGTCTTAGACTTCGAGTCGCCAAGGGCCCGGAGTATCCAACAATTGCATTAATAAAAAATGTATATTTAACGATATAACGATTAACTATAAAGACTGTTTCCATACAACGATACAAGTAAAAACGGGAGAAGATACAATTAGTGAGTTCAGGTCTGACGTTCATAAGCAAAGGAACTTGGATGACGGATGGTGGTTTCTAATTGCAATGTTCCTAGACATTTTCGTACACACAAGTTGCGTTCCAAATGCCGTAATCGTGTCGACATAACGCTACACATCCGTATTCGAGGGCTATTATTTGTCTAAACTTCTGGTATCTAAATTAGTTTTTTACTGTATGAATTGAAATAAGTGTGAATAAAGATCGTGCATGTTACAGACTTTCGGAACGATTTTACTGTCTTTAATGTCTTCATTTTACATACTCATCAAGTTACATACTCATACTAATCATGTTTCTTATAATACACGACAGTAATCGTCTATTCATTATCAGTCCATTATATGATTTTTATATGCTAATAACTTTTTAATAAAAAGCGAATGACCGCTGGAACCTTTTGGATGTTACTCAAGTGAATGCCCTTGACAATATATGTCAAGGTCAAGGTCATTGGGGCGGGGTCCTCTATTCTGCATTTTCACCTTGAGAAAAATAGTGAATGTAGATAACTTGTCCTTGTATCCCTTTGATAGTTCTAATACCATATTTGTCACCAGAAACATTAATAATAAGTGCATTAATATAAGAAACATGATTAGTATGAGTATGTAACTTGATGAGTATGTAAAATAACGACATTAAAGACAGTAAAATCGTTCCGAAAGTTTATAACATGCCATTCATGTATATAGTTTGATACTGAAATATGGATTTCTAAAAATGAACACGAATACCCTGTTGCAATTACTGTATGGTAATATTTGAATTGACATTCTCTTAAATTCGATAATATTTTAAATATACAAAATCTTATCGATAAACAGTAGCGAGGCTAAAAGAAAAGTGTTCTTGATCACTAATGATTCAGGACATTTCTTGTGTATGTTATGTATAGAGTATAGTACATGACAGAATGAACATATGGCCATTCGATGAGTAATTATGTTCAATCAAACATAAGGTGCATATAAAACCTACTAAATTATATAGAAATAAGTATTACTGATATTTTTAATTTGTTACCGATAAAATAAATGTTTACTTCTCAAATACTAATGTACAATTTGTACATATATACAATTATACATATGTACTTTTGTTACTTTGATAACCATTAATAAATAAATACTCAATAGCATTAAGTTCATAATAATTGTATTATCAAAGTATGTATTGTTTAGAAATACGCAGCTTCCGGTCCCCGCAATTGTAGATTCTTCATTGTGGATGTTAGGATAAGGGTTGCATAATAAAGGGCCAGTATACACTACTACGTCAATAATTAGAATATCATACAGTTGAGAAACTCAACTACGATTAAGCAAACAACCGTTTCCTTCGAGGCAGACATATTTTTCCTCGGCCATAGGGTTGAGCAATAATGCTCGTTTTCTATAAATCATAAATCCTTGTGATTGTGCCTATAATCCTCCACTCACGATCGCGAGTGAAGGAATTCCGCGTAAATAATTGCTCGCACTCAATGTTGTTTCGATAAAGTACTGAAATACCTTGCCGGATTATCGTTCCATTCAAGTGGCACAAAGAAGCAAATCGATATTTAAAGAAAGCGATACGGATTATTTATATAAGAAACTTAGGTGTACGAGCACACTTCGTATGAAATGGTTTAATTTGAGAAGATAAACGAGCAAGTCTAAGACTTTAGCTTAAGACCAAGTGACTTTTAATATCAGTGACTACGTGAAGACGAGTTTCTTACGTGATTACATATTAGAAAAGTATGATATATAACACCTTGATTTCTTTTAAAAAATGTGTCCCCCGATGTCTAAAAAGTAAACCAAAATTACAATAAATTGTAATTCTAAAATTACATTATTTAACATGACACACTTCCTATTTGCACAATTTACAACGAATGGCTACGACTGCAAAGGTTTAATTATTAAGTAAAAATAGACAAAACCATGTTTGTATTAGTTTATAATATTGATCAATTGTAGGATATCGATGGAGGACGAGCAAGACATTTTTTAAACTGTATAACATAACTATACTTGAAATAATTAATACAATTCTCAAAAATAGTAACCTATAAAGATTCAAAAATACAATATAACTAAACTTTATAGATAAGAAATATAAAATATCAAGTCTTGAAACGCTATGTGATAGAGAATGTGTACACACGTTTTTCGGGTAATAACTGAACTCGGTTGTCGTTACGATCAAGCAATAGAGACGAATTGAACGATGCTTATTGGTCACCTGTTCACCTGTTCACCTGTTCTCATATATATATATATATTCCTTTGCAAAAATGTCGGATGGGGCTTCGTTAAGCCCCGCCGCGCTTGCACGCGAACAAGTGACTCGACGTGCATCGAAGCATCGACCTAGCGCGTAGCCTTCGCTACCGCGGCCGCTCCAACGGTCTACGCGCGCTCTGATTGGTCGGGGTTTTCGCTTAATATCTCCTTAACGAAGCCCCATCCGACATTTTTGCAAAGGAAATTGTTATTCAGAATCGTCTCAGCTACCCCCCATTTCCGGCTCCTCCCCGAGTTTTGGGACACCCTGTATAACTCTTTGCGGTTGAACTCCAGAATATTCTTGGCATGAGCATGCTTACGTTATTTAGGCAGTAAAATCTAAAATTGCTTATCTTAGTCATCGATCAACATAATCAGCTTTTATCGGAAATATTTCAGAAAAAAATGTTTCTTCAAAATTTGATGAGATTAATATAAACACTTGATACACGTGAAACAATGATAGAAGTATTAAAGCAACAATTCGGAAAAGTGATATCTTCTTCGATTATATCAAAGCTAAGAGCAAAGACTGTTTTATTCTAAATAAAAAGATTTCACTTAATGAATCTATCATAAAATTCAAAGAACGAATCATATTTTACAACTTACATTATAAAAGAACAGCGACACGATGAATTTAAATAATCGTATTCACAGATTCCAATGCATCATACAAAAAAGAACTATAAACAAATTTATATAAAATACCAAATTTCAAAACCAACTCGTTTGAATAAAATTTATATTTTCTAAAGACGCTAATAATTGACTGAATACGCACTAGTAAAAATAATTCCAACTAGAACGAGTTTGATGCTACGGCAAATCCAATGGCGAAAAGATCAAATTCAGAAGAAGAGAACGAATCAGAAACGGTTGAGAAACACTGCCTTAAATGACGGCGAACTGGGCCTAATCGTGGCAGCAAATCACAATAGTTTAACGCACCGCGTAACCGATTGTGTCAAATTGATCCCGCGTACCTGTATACGTACGCGCAGCCGCATGAGAACGCGCACGCGAACGTAGGAGAGCTGCCCTTATTGCTATCACGTGCAAATCACGCTCGCCCGGTAGTATCGATTATCTGAAAAATCGATCGGGAATCGAATAAATTGCCACGCTCGCGGATACGGGTAATGATATCGAGCGTTATGAGGAAACCTTTCCTGTTTATACATTGGCCCTTTACCCGTTCTTACGCCACCCAATCTGCTCACTTCTGACACGGTTACGCCTCTATGAAATTTGAGAGGTCGTCGACGGTTGAGCTACTAATCGTACAGTATCTCAGAATACAACAGTTTGTCCAACAGCCTCAAATATTAGGTTGTCCCAAAAGTTTCTTCCATTTTATTAATAAGTAATACATACACAATATTTTATGTTTAATGTTACATTATACAATTGCATACAATTAATTTTGCTTCATTACTGTTACAACGTTAACATCTAAGAAATTAGGTTGTCTATTTATATAAACACTGCCACACAAAATAATTGAGTGCAACTCACGGAAGAAACTTTTGGGACAACCTAATACGAAATTTACTTTAAACTTTACGCTACTAATCGGTGACGTTAGTCACCTATTAAAATTTCTCATTGATTTTAAACCTTAATAGAAAAGAATTGATCTATTGTCTGCATGGGTACCGATTATCTCGTGTTTTATAGTTTTGTTGTGTTATAATCCGATAGCATAAAATTGACATTACGAATTAATGTGTAAAAATATCGTTTCCACAACACAACAGAGATATAGTCTTTCACTTATTAGTAATAAGTTATTACACAGAGATCCAGTAGGTATATATAATGGTATGCACTTTTATGTTTTCGAATTCTTGTATTATTACATTCTATTATATTTTTTGTTTATTTTTCACATCATATAACTGATGAATACCACTACTGGAATTAAAAAGCCTACAAATAGGCTTCCAGTAAATAAAGTGTTAAGAGCGTTAAGGTTGTCTTTGTGGTTAGAAGGTGAAATAACCACTTCAAACAAAGTCAACGTGAAACGCTCCGGTTCCAGTTGTAAAAAAACAGAAAGAAAATAGATATTGTATTAGAAACAAAAACTTTGACGTAAATGTGACTCATGAGGCTCAGCATATAGTATTATGTTATTAAATAATATTTTGAAAAAAAAGTAAAATCTTTAAACGTATTTTTCTCGAAACATCATTTTTTCATTTGGTTGTCAAGATACAAAAAAGTCGTAAAATAGGCGACATTACGTGAACATTTGGGTACATGAATTTAAGAGAGCACCGTTTGTTTTGACTTCGAACAATAATCACACTCACATAAACTCTTTAAAGTTTTTGTCTCAGACAAACCGTTTTTAAAATATTTTGACAACCATGAAGATGCTAACATCGACAGGAGCTATTTTAACATTACTAAAAATCAATAAATAAATTTCATGAAGTTCATGCAAAAATATTTGTATACTATATCTAAATAGTATTATTAGTAAAAAAAACATTGGACTCGTTCTTTATTTTATATATGGAGCGTTTATTTTGAAAGTGGTGTAAACATATATAAATCCAATATGAAATATAAATGTCTTTATATTTTTCAAAAGGAATAGGCCTGGTATTTTGGTACAAAGGCGCCAGGGCGATTTTTTCAAATTTTAGCGGTCTTCCAGAACGCGTAGGTAATAAATTTATAGTTCTAAATTCTTTGTCTTTCATCGATGTTTTATATAAAATAGTGTATGGTGCACTTCTAAGAAACCTCATCCAACATATTTGCAACCAATTTACATTGGACTGTTCTCCATTAGTGTTTTTTCATATCTGTAATATGACACGTAATATAAAAAAAATGTGAAATAACAGGCTACTGATCGTCAACCATCTGCTAAGCCACCTACCTCAGTCAATTGGACTTACACCACTTTCATAGTTGATAATTATGCAATTTCATTTACCGACAAATTTTAAATTGTACAAAACAAGGGAATTTTTTAAGAAATTAAACACGGACTAGTTATACATAAAAAATTTGCATTAAATTAAGCATGAATTACGTGATATCTCATTTTTTTTCAATAATGGACTTACACCACTTTCAAAATAAACGGTCCATTTTATACTTAAAAGAAAAATGCTTGAAGTATGCTTAATTTTTTGATCGTCACACCAGACGCTTTAAGAATTTGCGGAAGACGTCAAGTCGCGAACAAATTGAGAGATCTTGGGTCTTCTATCGGGCGTGTACATGCATTGCATGTAGAACGAAGTGCCTCGTAACGCGGTTAAAACTGATCTGAAACAGGTTGAGTTTAATGTTTGCCGGCGGTGGTAGGAATCGAATGAAATGCCGTTTGGGCTTGGCACGTTCGTCCAGCACTGAATCTTCTCGACGCCCACCACGTGTCGTCAATGTACTCAGAGCTGTCTCTTTTTTCTCTTCTTTCTCCTTTTAATGTGTCTCCTCTTCGGGTTATACGTGCGTTGTCTATTCCATGAACGTCTTATAAGTCATTTTGTCTCGTTCGAAGGTAACTTCTTCCTCATTTACCCGGAGAGACACTCCATGGAACGTTGCGTTGACTTATGTGTTACTCGTTCTCTCTGTTACTCTGTTCTCTCTCGTTTATATGTGGCGGAGCGTTTCACGTTGACATTGTTTGAAGTGGTTATTTCACCTTCTAACCACAAAGACAACCTTATCGCTCTTAACACTTTATTTACTGGAAGCCTATTTGTAGGCTTTTTAATTCTAGTATTTAGCTTTTCGAATTTATTTACTGTGTTGATGGTTGTCTAATTACAATGTTCAGTTTTTGGAAACAGACTTGGCTTTCAATCTACCTAGTAATAGTATGAAGGAATTATTGTCAGCCTAGATTAGCATATGCTACTGCAGAAAATTCTTTTTTGAATTAAAGACTGTTTCTAAATAGCCCGGTAGATAAAGTGTTAACAGTCTTAGTACACGATCGATATTATTAAAACAGTATTTCGCTCCTGCAATAGCATTCCTGTAATCGTACCCCCTATACAGGGTGTCTCAAAAATGTTGTAACACATTGAAAGGGGTGGTTCGGGAGGTGATTTGAAACAACTTTTTCCTTAGCGAAAATGTTGTCCGAGGCTTCGTTATGGAGATAGTAAGAGAAAACCCCGACCAATCAGAGCGCGCGTATACCGTTGGAACGGCCGTGGTAGCGAAGGCTACGAGCTAAGCGGCTGCGTCAATGTCCTTCGATGCACGTCGAGTCACTTGTTCGCGTACGAGCGCGGCCGCTTAGCACGTAGCCTTCGCTACCGCGGTCACTCCAACGGTATCCACGCGCTCTGATTGGTCAGTGTTTTCCGTTAATGTCTCCTCAACGAAGCTTCGGACAACATTTTCGCTAAGGAAAAAGTTGTTTCAAATCACCTCCCGAACCACCTCTTTCAAGGTGTTACAACATTTTTGGGACACCCTGTATATTACAGTAACAATGTATTGTTCTTCTCGAACGCTTCTCAGAACCTTGTATCTCAATTATATCACATTGTTAAGAATCACAATTAACGAAATTCAGCAGCGTTTTCAAATTCATTAATTTCCCGATTTATAGGGAAGTTATTGTTTTTGTCCCTAAAATGAAAAATCGATTTCTTAGCAGATCTCCATGTTTCAAGGTCATTGGAGTAATTTTAGCCTATTTTTAACAAATTGTTCGTGCGTGCGTGCGTGGGTGCGTGTGTGCGCGCGCGCGTATGTATGTACGTATGTAAACAAATTTTTCGTTAACGTTTTCTAAAGAACTAATAGCGAGATCAAAATGATCGATGATGCAATCGATGTGTATCTATCTAACTTAGAGCTGATTAGATTTTGTTCTAATTCGGTCCAGTAGTTTTTTAGTTTTTTTAAGAAAACTTAACTCAATAACGCAATCTAGATCAGAAAATATAAATTTATGAGCGATTAACTAAACGAAAATAATATATATACATATATTACTATTATTACATTTGTATGCATATGTATAACACATGTATATACATACAGGGTGCTCCAAAAGTATGGAAACAGTCAAATATTTCCAAAATGGAACGTTTGTGAGAAAAATGGTTTAGAGACATGTTTTAGGGTTTCAAAAATTCTATTGAATGATCGTGTCCGTTTGACCTTCAAAGGACCGGTCAAAGTTACGTCAAGGTTAACATGATTTTTTTAATGGTACACCTCATTTTTCATCATGCGCTGTGAAAGCTGGCTATGAGACCTTTTCAAAACACTAGTTTCAAACATTTTTTTTATTCGCGATAGGTGGCGCTGTAATCGAAAATCGGGAAGTTCCTTATGTGGCCCGTGAAGGGTCGCACACAAAATAAACATGAACAGCTATATGAATTAAGAGAGCAAGAACAACCCAACTCACGAGCTCGCGAAGCAAGCGATCAACAATAACCAGCTAGTTTGTTTCTGAATCCGCTGCAGTCCTAACTAACAATCTTAATTTACCGTAAAATTAACAGTACGAGCCAGGGACCGTGTGGGATTGTAAACAACGTGGGAATTAAGTATCACGTCACAATGAATTAAACATTTTACGTACATTATACGTACTTTTCGTTTTTTTTTTATATATGTCCAGCTCTTCGAGTCATTGACCCATCGTACGATGGTCAATCCTAATTCGCTACTCATGTGCACGGTGTTGTAAATGATAGAACACTTTATAATTACGAACTTATTTAATAGAAATAAAGAAATATTAATTGAAGTAGATATACATAAACTACGTGAGAGTCTTTCTTTTGGATTCGGTATCGAGGACCGCGATGATAGCGACGTCGATCGGTTATCGACCATCACACGGAACGAGTCCATTGTCCAAAGAGTTCGCCAGATACCGTCAGGTAAAGGTAAACGAAAAAATCGCAAGCGCTCGTGGCACGTTGTATTCGTACGCAACACGTTTCCAGCGAACGCATTTTTAATTCGAACGATCAAGGTTCGATCCGAGGGGCCTGATCATTTTTTGAATTCACTTACCGTGAAACACGGCATTAGTGTTCTGCTCGCGGCCCTCGCTGCGGAACGTATTACCGGTGTTCTCCCCCGGCGAAGATAAATCAGTTGCAATTCCCTCAGTAACTATCGCGCCGTGCGGCTTGATTGTTTCATAATATTTTTCATCGAGGACACCACCGGAGCCCGTTGTAACGGGTATATCGGACCGAACACGTGTAGGAAGCGTGCATAAAACACTTTGTTCCGTTACCATTTTCCCCTATTCTTCCCGTGGAATTAATTTATTCCACGCCGCTCGTGCGCAAGTCCATTAAACTTCACGGTTACGATTCCCGATCCGTCGATAAATCGTCGTGCGTTATCTTCTGTTTACATCTGTCTTGGCAGCGCGGCAGTGGACTCTTTCGCGAAAGCCGACCGGATCTCAGAGGATCGATGATCGTGGTAGGTGGATCGGTGCGATCGATCGGCTCCATTCAGGAAGAGTCGCTTTTATCTTTCGCGAGCGCGATAAGAGACGCACCGATGCGTTTGCGAAAGGATCCACGCCCACGGACCGAAGAGGTTATTTGTCACGTGCTGCCGGCTCGGACTTTTAAACAAATAAACCACTTTTCTGCTCCGTGCGCGATCGTATGGATTTGCATCGGGGTAATTGGGTCGATTTAAGAGGAACAAAGACACGATACTTTATCCTTTCTTTCACTAAAGGGGTTACACCACTTTGTCCACCCGAATTTTCAGGCTTTCCCAAGAATTTTGATTGAAATGATAAGATTTTGTTTACATTAAAGTGTATTAATGTACTTTATATAATTAATTGTTCGCTGGGGTGTTTGGGTCCTAATTATGGTTGCTAATAATATCAACGTTGATGCGACCTTAAATAAACTCGTTTAAAAAAATAATTGCATGTAAGTGAAGAATACCGAGCCATGGTAACGTAATGTAATACGTTAATAAATTCTAAAAGGAACCTATGAAGATAGGCTGAAAAGTAATGCACACATGCTTATAGAACACGAACAAAAAGAAATAATAAGATGAACCAAAAAGTACATTAAAGTACAATTCTTAAGCTTCAAAATCATATATTTATTTTTCAACGTAGTCACCGTTAAGACTAACACATTTCTCCCAACGTGTAACAAGTTTTTCCTTTACGTCACTGAAAAATTCTTCCGACTTTTCCCAAATCCAGGACTTGATAACTGCTTTCATCGTCCGAGATGTAATGATTAGCCTTTAAGTCTCTCTTGAATAGAGGAAAAGAATAAAAATCGCAGAGCGCAAGATCAAAATATCAGAACACTAATTAGCAAATAAACCGTCTTAATAGTTTATATGGACAAGTGTATGTCAAATATTTGATTCAACAATTATTTTAAAAGTAGTTTGATTTGTGAAAGAGTAAAGTTCAACTATAAATTGAATTAGGTCAACGCTATCAAATTAACGATGTAAAAGACATTCAAAAACTAAATATTCTTTCAAATATTTTTAAATGTAGACTGATAATTATATCGTACTCGAATTCATCAATTTACCCCTTATTTTTGATGTTTTTAGTGTTATCTCTGAAACTCGTACTTACAAAAAAAGATAAAAATTCAGATGCTTTTGATATTTCTACTCGCTGTTTTACATTTTAAGCAATTAAGTTGAACGTACGGATTATGTATAATGTGTGTTTACTTGTTCAAGAAGGAAATGAATAGCCGTACTTTATTTATTAACTCGAGAATAGTTGTTTTTATTTTGAGCTAAGAAAATTCCTAGCTGTATTTTCGATTAAACTCGCGATATCTCTTTTGGTGCTGGCAATTGAACGACCTGTGATCGAAGTATCGATGAAGCAACGTCGTTATCCTCGACTCCGCGGCGGGATCACCGACGTAATTAATATAATAGTACAAATAATCGCGACACGTAACGACCTAATAGCGGATACGAACTGTACAATGGCGAGCGATCGCCGTGAAATTGCATCGCTGGAATTTGGAGCAGGTGAAATAGACACCTGAGCCTAGAAGAGGAGCGTCGCCGTTCGTTGCAATAACCGACACCGCACTCGCACCTACGATCGATTCAGCTAGCGATCGCCGCGGGTGATCAGAGACTTAAGCGACGTTTTCACATGCAATTTCACTGACCAGTTGTCTGCCGTCAATAAATTAAAGAGCAGACATACCTCCAATCCGTATTTGCACTGGTAAAACTGTCCTACAAATAGTGTAGTACTGTCCTACAGAAATGTCAATGAAATGGTTATCAGAAAATCCAATATAGTCCTAAAGGCATATGAACAATATCCATATATATGAAATATTAAACTTATACTGTATAGAGACATCATTATCTGCATGTTTCCTTCCTTGTTTCACAATAGATATTTTTCTAGACCTAAAAATAAAATGTCTACTAAAACATTAATATCCGCACGAGTAGTAGCCAGTGATGGGCAAAACCGTAGGCTTCCAATAAATCTTAAGTTTTCCGATGTGTTTCTCTCGTTTCCTTCTTTGGAAAATGTTCAACAGAAGAAACAAGACAAACATATCGGCAAATTTCAGATTTATTCGAAGTCTAGGGTTTTTTTTGCCCATCACTGGTAGTAGCAGTTGACCCTCATGCTCCATCTCGTGTTGAAAAAATTTACGGACTACGCGCACACGCAAGAGTTGGAGAAATTGAAAATCAAGTGACAGCTGTCCATATTTTGTAAGGTTATTTAATGCATTAATATCAACACTACAAATTTACTGCAATTTTTTTCTTATTCATTCTCCGAAATCTACATCAGGAGTGGTATCGTTGATTTCCCTGTTCTCATTCACTTCGTCCTCCTTCATTGGTTTGTGACGCACTAATTGTAAGAGCCAATTGTAACGGGACATATTTATTCTGTTCCCACCCCACTACCCACCCATTTCATCCTCTCACAGCACTCTTCACCCTATAACGGGACACGAATTTCGGCTGTTCGAAAATAAAAAGATTTTCAATCTTAAAACCATGAAAGCAGAAACTCCTGTCACTAGTTGTGGCGCCATACAATCGCGTGGAAACAAAATCTGATGCCATTAAAGTAGCACATTACTAGCGCCAGTAGTCTCTGCATGTGGAAACTTCACTTTATATACGTGCATGCACGCTAGCGATACCCCCTACCGGAGTCTGCTTCTTTCGTCCTGGAATTATTTTCATACTTTCACGTAAAGTGATTGTTTGGCTCGGGCCTCCGGGGTCTGCTCCCTCGACCATGAACGGGTCCGGTAATTAAATTTGTATTGTATCGACGTCCGATCGTTCTACGCGGACAGAGGTGGGTGAAATTTAGAAAAAAATGTTTCAAATTGTACTGTCAACTATAGATGCAATGCGGTTCGAATAAAATAATACTTGGAATAAGTGATCCAAGTCATCAAAATGGAATACTTTTATTAAGAGTATAAAATGAGATGTTTTAACTTTGAATTTTATATATCTATGACTTTAAATATTTCCTAACGAGAAAAACAACTCGAGGATAGAAACAATATTCTAACGCAAGCAAGCATAATATTTGACGAAGTAAATTTATTTTTAGTTTAAACACGTCTATTTACGTGTAAGGGTGATTCAGTATTTTAATAAAGTACGATAACGTCATATGACAAGAGATTAGAAAGGTATTTGTACTCTTATAAATGTATCCTGTGTATGCTAATGTTTCCAGCAATAATATTCAAAGTTATAAATGAACTGAGAACAAATTAAAATAAATAAACATTTTTCAGTATTTTTCAATCGAAGTACTATTTTTTAATGTTGTATTTAAACCTCTTTTTACAAAACAAAAAACTATTTCATTCTTGATTTCAAATGAAACAGACCGTTTTGTATTTCCTATTTTAAATATTTTCACACATGCTCGTTTCCAATTTCTAATTTCTCCGCTAACGCGCTTCAGGAAGTATCGCTAAAAACTACGGAACACGGTGTACGCTGTAATAATTTTTCAAGACCGAACCTAATCTTCTTGAGGGATGCTTGTCCAACCTGACGGAACTCGCTCGTCTCGCATCTCGAAAGACGGAGTAACATAACAGACGTACTATCTCGTCGTGATTATACGCGTCTGCGGCTCGTACGTTCGTTAAGATGACCGCGTATTACCGGTGGAACCCCCGTGGAGTGAAATGGGTCCATTCGAAGGGCATTCGGGGCAGGCGGTGCTGCAAGGGACTTTTGAGTATCAAAGAGCACTGTGTTCTTGCATATTACTCCCATCGGGGTGCATAGACCTTGCATAATGAGGTGGTTCAAAGAATCGCATGTTCTTCATTCGGCGAAATCGCTAAATAAACGTACAATCTCTTCGCAATGAAAACGTCCATTGACAGTGATTGCGTCATTTAGCAATGAGTTACGAATTACTACTGCGATTTCGGTGTTGAAATGTTGATAAGAAAGGAAGAAATCTCGAAAGGAAAGTAGTTAATATTTAACATTGGTACGCAATTGTATTGTGTTTGTTTTACTGCTCTACGTTGTACTCTGGCTAATTGTTCTGATGGGTTTTGCTCTAGTATAGGTATACAATGAATATATCTATCAATTTATCTATTAGATACATTACTTAATTGTGAAATTCCATGTGAGTCTTTAAAATTACTTCTCGTTTAGTCCTTTCATATGGAATAGTTTGTATAATATCATTGATAGTTACAAGGCTAGTGATTCTTACCTTCAACCCCTTCAGTAATCATTAAAAAATTAAAAAATGGAAAAAATAACACATTTTTTTTATGAACGAATTTTATTTACTGAACATATATACCTTTCATAAAAGCTATTTCGAGCCCAAAATGGGACTGAAAGTTGATATCTACTGATGAATTTTTGTAACATTCATCCTAATACAAATATGTGAAAATAAAATTTTTGAAGATATTTACATGCGTAATTCTACTTATAGAACCAAAAAAAAGTAGGTTTGAACATTTTCTTTTATTAGGAAGTGTCATTTTTAGATAATATTTATATACATTATATAGTCACTGAAAAAAATATTTCCATTTAATGATAAACGTATTCTAGAACAGATGAAGTTTTGTATTCATGCGATAAACGTAATTATTTCCTTTTTTTATATGATCTTTCATTATACTGGTGTTCGAAGTTAGCACTTCCTATTATTAAAGTTGTTTGCAAGTGATCATCTGTTAATAATGATCTGTGTAATTAATTAAGGGTTTGCTAAAACCCTGGTCTGAACCATGAAGATTTTATGTCATACTGACAATACTAACAATAAGGTTATTTTAGCACTTATTACGGTTTCTTACGTTACAATATAACGTAATATAATTTCTTTCATTATATTTCGTTCGTTCTTTTGATTGTTCAGAAATATTTTAAACATTATAAACAATTTAAGTATTTCGTTGTATGCTTCAACTTATCCAGATAAAAATATTTTACTTGCTGAAATTTCACTTCCAATAAAAAATACTATTTTATTTAATATAGAACATCTGTTATTTAATATAGGATTAGAAATATTTGTATTTTAAATCGTAATCAATTCTGCCTGCATACTGTCTCATATACATATATACAAATTATAACAAAACAACGTTACAATTTTTCATATGTATATTAAATGATTTGAATTCGCTTCAAATATTTTATTAAGTCCTCGCTATAACGTTTTTGATTCTAGTGACTTCCTCATATTTATCAAAGATTTAATACTCCGCTTTATACGCTACTTTATAAGAACAGGTGCTTATATAAACGACACGAACTAATTAAAGTTCTGTCAACATTTGCAAAATTCACCACTATTATCTCTACTGTAAATCTCATTTGTTTATTTAGATGTTATACTTACTAAAGGTGATTCGAATAAATAAAGGCTTAAGAAGATGCATGAAAAGACCTCAGATCACATTATTTGTTTCAACACAGACATCCACTATTGATTTTTCATACATTACTTTTTCCAGTCTGTTTCTGCTTCTTCTAGAAGGTAGTTGCATTAAATTTAAATTTACAGACGGATACACGCGAACCGTTCTTCCTGGATTTTCCTAGTAAGGACCGAGGATCAACGCAGGAACGAGAATTCTCGGCCTCATGTTATCTCATTGGTTAATTGCGACTGTCAACCGTGGTTCGTGATTTACGGAACCACGAGCAACGATATGGTCTTGTCCTTCTTCGACTACGGCCATCTTAGATTATCGATTCTTCTCGTAGAACCAGTTAGTTAACATAGCCACGAACATACTAGCAGATTTCGTGTCATTCGAAGACTGTAATGGATATGTAATAATGATTTATAGTCGTGGCCCGTTGAAATTGCGCGATTTAAGTTCACGGAAATGTAGCATCCTATGCCATGAAAATTTCCACCGTTTTTTGCTCCATTTATGGCCTTTATCGACTAAGCTGGTCTTCGCGATCTACAGGCTGTAATTGCCCTAAGTAGATTGAATTAGGGGTTGTGTATTGGCAAGAGGAGTCATCTACCGATGTCAGTCCCTTTTACTAGTATATCTGTGCAACATGATGTTGATCATATATGTACTAGAGGGCGGGTCACGTAGAAGTACGCATTTAGTAGATTTGTGCTAGAGAACAGGAAGCGTATAAATACGATGGGCATTGTATGTAATTATGGATTCGGTGTTCCGCTTCACAGAGGCAATGCTTTAAGCAATACCATACTGTGAAGAAATATTAAAGTCTCCATTGCTATTTGTACTTGTTATTATGAAAAAATATTTTTTGAATACATAGTAAAACTCTAAAAATTGTCTGTTTTAATGATTTCGTAAAACGTTGTTTTTTGTTAAAATAATCATAGAGCATATATTTAACAGAAAAGTAAGAAAAGTTTCGTTGGGAAAAACGACGTAATTTTCGATTTATTGCGATTTTACTGAATAATAGACTGTGTTAACAGCGATAATACATTTCAAAATTGGAGCAATGTTCTACAAATAGTTAAATTGTATGTGAATATTATTATTCACAAGAACATACGTTTCATTTAATTCTTCTCAATAATTGAGGTTGATCTTATGGCATTCCTTAACAGATATCGTTTAATATCAAATATGCAACTTGGGACACGTAAAGTATTTCTTTCATCTCAAGAAACAAATTAATATCTACGAGGACAATTGCGAGTTTGATACAGCAAATAAATTTATAAAAATTATATTCAAGTGGCATAATACAATGGAGGAAGTCATTACTAGGATTAAGAATATTTTCATTAGGAATCATTCAAGAATTAGAGAGAGGGTTTAAATAATTGTAAGTACAAAAGTGTTTCGTTGAATCATAGAGTCCAGTGACATTAATGAAGAAATTGATACGTGTAACGAATTGCAATAGCCTGAATGCAGAAGAAAGTGAATCTAATATTTCACTTTTAGAATGTTATGAATCGTAGCACATTCCACCAACTGCTACTACACCCAGTGATTATTATAATTATAATAATATAATTATGTATGTAAATAACATGTATCATTTATTTTCACATCGCTTTTTGAATTATTTGTCACTAGGGAGAATAGCTATACAAAGCTATGAAACTAAAAATAAATTAAATAAAACAAAACAATTAAACCCTACAACCATTAATGATTCCTCATAAAGATTCGAAAACTACCTAAGCGAAATGAGAAGAATTGAAAATAAATCAGGAATGGTATGTTTTGAGTGTCATACAGAACTACACGACGAATGATTCCAACTTCATTTATCTAATTCATATACATCATCAAATAAAACAATGAACAAGAAAAAGAATTCTTATATTCGAAATTATTTTTGAACTTGAGATTTGAATTTGTTCTGTAAAAACGATTTACAATATTTATTCACCGCATTATTTATGATACCAACAGCACAATAAATTCAATATTGTTTACTTTTAATGTGGAACATGATAGTAATAGTGCTAACAAACTTTTATTTCATCAAGACTGTACAACACAAAAAATAAAGTACCTTCCGAAAAAATAAAGATAAAAATGCTGTAGTATTTCTATTATTGTCTTCATTGTAACGTTTATAAGATTCTTAGAAGATACCTCTAAATCAGACAGTCAAAATATCAGAACACTAATTAGCAAATAAACCGTCTTAAATCTACTAAATGGTTTATATGGACAAGTGTATATCAAATATTTGATTCAACAATTATTTTAAAAGTAGTTTGATTTGTGAAAGAGTAAAGTTCAACTATAGATTGAATTAAGGCAACATTATAAAATTAACGATGTTAACGACATTCAAGAAATAAATAATTACTCGCTTATACCACCAGTTACAGAACACCCTGTATATATTACATATTGTACACACATACAATTATCATCAAATAAAATAATGAATGTGAAACTATCTGTGGGTACTGTTAAGAAACTAAGAGGGTTAATGTTTAACATGTACAATATATTTAAAATTATATATCATCAATCAACGGTGACCAACGTGGCCATAGTGGAAGGTATACTCATTGTCGTATTTATGTGCTTAACCTGTTAAAGGTAGCGATGACAATCCAGTCGATTCTTTCAATCGTTCAACCGTCGACGTCGTTACCGCAATGAGCAACCGTTCGAACAAGATAATTGGAGCGTCTATGATTGCCACGCACAGGGCGCAATGAAACGCAATCGCAACAGAATTTGCACGTTTGAATGGGGACACTTAAACCGCGGGTGGGCCCATGTTTCTCATTGTCCGCATGTCGTTCGTAAGAGGCAGAATAATGGGCGCTATCTGCAGCAGCAGTACACCGGCGTTGTAGCATAATAAAAAAATATAAGGTCGCGAGCCAGATACCACACACCGAGCGCCGTCTCTTTTTCTCCTCCTTGGGCTCCCCTTCCTCCGACTTTTTTCCCCACCGTCACAGGCTGTCGTATAGCAAAAGAACGTATTACCGGATACCGATCGAAGTAAGATATTGCTGGACAATCGCGGATTGCTTCTTTCATTCGTACCCCTTTCCACCCTCCGAGCAATATTTCTCTCGAAATGAAATTTAATAAAGGACCAGATCTGACCGGACGATCTCTAAGAGCGAAATTCTTTTACTCTCCTCTTGCGAGCTTCGTGGCCCTATACTGGAGCTATCCCGAATGGTCTTGGTCATCCTTTGGACGACCCTGCACGACGATTAATCTGAACCGTTGCACGTGCGGTGGTAACTGCTTCACTTATAATCGAAGAATTTTAACAAATAGTGATTTTTTTTAAATAACTTTACATATCTTAAACAAAACAACTCACTATATTTAAACAAATGAATATTGTTAAACATCTATGCGTATAAGGAGATCGATATTTATCTGGTTTCTCAAAATCCTAGTATTAAATGTGTATTATTAGAAACAGAGAAATCCACATCACTAAGCAACTCGGAAAATCCGAAAGCTTGATACGAGTACGGTTATACTTTCTGTAAGCATGGAAAATCATGTTCTTTTTATGACATATAGGCAGAAAAATATTCAAATGTACCTATATACTATTAATATGTATGTATGTATTGCACATGCATGGTAGATACTTGTATTGTGAGAAATTATTATTATTACTATTATTATTATTATAGCTTATAATCTTAGGAAAATGTTTCCAAAAGATTTCAAACTAATTAATCTACTTTTGGATCCATTATTTGACTTTCTATTCGAGTCATCTCCGGTAGAATATGATCTAAAACACAATACCAAAAATGTTTACTGATATAATAAAAATGTTCAAATTATGAATGACAAATTAATACGTACTAGAATAGAGTAACTTGTATATACATATATAATATACTAGAATAATAAATAAATGGACGTATAGTAGAATAGAGAGTTGAAAACTTAATTTCGAACTAAATACGAACTTAATATTAAAGATCAAATAAAATGTTTAAGGTAACAAATAGATTAATTTTTTTTACATAGTCATGAACTAATATCGTAAAAATGAGTCAAGTTTCGTGAAGAGGCAAGATATATAATTTTGCCATAGATAGATATATTCTAGTATTTTTTCCATTATCTATTAAAGTTGAACGGGATCATCATCGGAAAATAAGTGTTTGAAATTGGCTTCGTGTTCATATTTCGTAGATTTAGCATCGTTCAAACATCAAGATCAAACTCATCAAAGATTTATCTTTGAACTGTTTCATGATCGTATCATCACTTTCTCCATTGTAGTCGTCAATGATATTAGAAGCGACAGTTTCACCGTGGCCGACATACAGTTCGCGTGTCGTGTCGTAACGGATAGAGAATAATGGTCTTTATCTGGCTGCAGCGAGTGTACTTTAATATGACGAGAAAATATAAGGTTGCCGAGCCCGATATGATACCGCACGCTGAGCAACGGCGGAGATTTTTTCACTGTTCAATGGTGCACGCCCGTGCTCCTGTACGTTTCGTTCCCGTCCATGGTACGTATTAACCGACTCACAAAACTCCCCGATTACCCTCTTTGTAGTCCGGGCGAAATTAACACACAGATAAGCCCGGGGTTTATTTATCGTTATTGTATCACTATTTCACTTTCACACCTTGCCGGAGTGCCGCGCCAATGGAAACCGATTAACCCAGATGCCCACATAGGAAATCGCTTCCCGCGAGGTTCAATCTTTTCGCAGCACGTTTCTTTCCTGTACGCCGCCCTCTATTACCAATTATATTAACACGTTCGCTACCAGCGACGCACATATTTATCTGGCGTCTCGATTCTTGTGTCCAAATACAACGTCGCAGATGTGCAGAATTTGTGTTCTTTATTACCTTATGAAACCGTATTGCAACATACATGAACAGAATTGTTAAGCTGAAAAACAATGAAATATATGTAAATGCTCTTAGTGTAGATGTAATCATAATTTATAGTTCTTGAGAAGTAGTTTATAATTTAGACTATATATTTTTCCAAATAAAGGAAAGTGAGGAGTTAACGTCTACGAATGATGTACTCCTGACGGATTTATGGTAAGTATTACTACTTATTGTAGACAAAATGCAGTTAATAATGGAAGCAGTCATGTTTTCTGTGTCGTCAATAAGTTGTTATACAATTATTTGGGAAAAATTCATACAATTTATATGGACAATTATTATCATATAATATTTACAAAATGACACCTGAAATTCTTCGTGGTTTGTCGCTCCGGCAGGACCATTCATATGTCATGGCTTCTTATCAGTAGAGATTTTATCATAAACTATGGCTCAAATAGTTTTCCCTATTTCTTCTATTAAATCCGTATTTTGAGTTGTTGCTAGTCTATAATACGTTGTCAAACTCAATTTCCTGTTTACTTAACGCGAATGTCTAAAGTAAGTAGACTGAAAACTTTCTCCTCCGTTTGTTTCAAATTACTATCTTGTAAAGTTCTATTTGTAAATTCCCTAAAAATGCAATGGCAAAAAAAAAAATATGTACATTAACTTGAAAAAATAATTGTCTACGATCTGAAGGCGCCGGCGCACCATTTTACTTCAAGGTACCTAACTGTTAATTACTCGAAAACATAAAAAATATTAGGTTGTCCCAAATGTTTCTTTCGTAATTTGCACTCAATTATTTTGTGTGGCAGTGTTTATATAAATAGACAATCTAATTTCTTAGATGTTGATGTTGTAACAGTAATAGAGCAAAATGAATCGTACACGATTCAATAATGTAACATTAGACATAAAATATTGTGTATGTATTACTTATTAATAAAACGAAAGAAACTTTTGGGACGACCTAACATTTGATTTTTTTAAACACTCTCACTAGCATAGCACCTTGAAGCTTTTTTTAGAGAACTCTGTACTTTTTAATGTAGAAATATATTTAGTTCTGCTTCCACACAAACAGAAAATTTTGATCATTTGATAATTCGTTTCAATAATAGATGAAACGAACTCTGAAAATGTAAATAAATGCAAGATATACTTTTGTAATCAACGCTAGAAAAGTTTTCAAGCAGTGCTTATATATACATACATGTATAGGTATATAATCATACGTATGTATCAATGAAAAATGACTACAATACGTAATGTTTTCTAAAACACTAAAATGGTAAAGTAAATTATTGATTAAAAACCATGTTAGACCCATACTGTCTATCTAGTATCTACGAATTCTAGAAAAATAATGTTTATGTAAAACAATGTGTAATGGTAAAATACTGGGTAAGAAAATATTTGGTTCAACGAAATAAATGATACAAAATGAGTTCAACTTTGACATGACTATGTATAAATCAATTTAAATATCTTCTGAAATGAATGAATCTAATAGAAAGTTACAAAATATTATTGTATAGCAATGGTGTCGTTATCGTCTATCACGTTAAATTATTAAATAAAATAAAAAATAAAACGCTGATAACTCATTGAAGAAATATTCACTCTTTGGATAAAAATGGTACCGTACAATTATTCATGACATCAAGTAGGTCATGATGAAAAACCCGGTTTCAAGATAAACGCATTTAAAGTTTCAAACGTAATATTATTGTATCGTAATTATACGTTTCGTATCGAATGGACGTGAAGAATTTCTAGTATTTGCGAATAAATTTTTGTTCCATCGCTGAGTAGATTTATCGTTACATATGCAGTAATCTACTACACATCTTTTAAGCAATTATTTATTACTCGATGCTTCATAGATGGACTCGATGATATTCTCCATAATTTTTTATAAAGAATGTTTATATTCGTGTGTGACTAAACAATTTTCGGCCTTTGTTCATTACCACATAGACCAGCTGTCGCTTTTTGGTAGACATTAGACGTGTGTAAATTCTTTATCTGTAGACACTTAATAGATAACCTAATTTTCTTTTAGTGAAAGTAATTTAACCCCTTATAGGGTCAGAGAAGAAGAGAATAACAATGATTGCTGTTATAGTTGCAGGTGCAATTGCGATCAGGTTAAAACATACCTCTGTACCAGATATATCGTGTACAGCAGATACCGTGACGACTTTTCCGCTCGCGGCGCTTTAAGACCGCCTTCGATAACACACCTTTACTTCGCGCCAGGTCTCGGGTGATCAACTTTTCAGTTTCGAATTTTTACCGACACCTGCTTAGCATATAAGTATTAGACGGGTGGATAATATTGTTATGGGTCCGTCGCTAGGGTTGATGTTTTAATACGGCCAGAAAATTATGGATAACGTATACCGGTAATAAACGCGCATAAGAATTGCTTTGTTTTTCTATATTATACGGTCGACGATAAAACGTACGATCCATGATAGAAACATTAAGCGGATTACAATACGAAAACGTGGCCCAGTTCGCGTGGGGCAACTTTTCTCAGCCTTAACAATCTACCCAGGGTATCGACAACCGATATCTGGCACGCACGAGGTGTCGTAAGAGACGAATAATAACGATCGTAGCGCCGGGCTTGGAGATATCAAGGCGAAGGCGGTTCTGCGTACCGATAGGGACTTTAACGCGTGGATAGGAAACGGTAACCGTAATTTATTGTCAAGTATTAACTTGAGGTTTTAATTGTCAGGTGCTCTATTTTAAGGGGGCAGTCTGGTCCAGCTAATGTATTTTTCTAATGCATATAATTTCCAAATATAATTAAGGGGGTATCCTGAATTAGGAGGTCTGAAAATAGTGGTTTTTCGTGAATTTTTGTAGGATGGAAAAAAATAATTAATTTTATCGAACTTTTTATCCTATTTTCATACATATTTGAGTCGTTTGTACAAAGTTTTTCAACAAGAACTATTCAAATTGAGTCGACTGTGACGCAGATTTGTAGAGCACCTCATAATTAAAACCTCCTATCGGCGAGAAAGACGCAGATCGTAATTTTGGTTTGACACAAACAGCCAAAAGAAATGTTCATTTTCATACATATTTCTTCTATGTGAACTAAAAACATTCATACAAAAAAAATTTTAAACAACTTTTTTATCAAATTAAAGTGATTTTTTTCATCCAAAGAACTCGTTCTCTTTTTCAAACTTGGAGTAATTTCACATTTCACCATTTTTGCGAGTTTTTCTTAGTTCACATAGAAGAAAAATGTATGAAAATGAAAATTTCTTTTGGTTTTTTTGTGTCAAACCAAAATTAAGACCTGCATCTTTCCCGCCGATAGGAGGTTTTAATTGTGTGGTGCTCTACAAATGTGCGTCACAGTCGACTCAGCTTCAATATTTCTTGTTGAAAAAATTTATACAGACTACTCAAATATGTATTAAAATAGGATAAAAAATTCGATAGAATTAATTACTCTTTTTCATCCTAAAAAATTTCACGCAAAACCGCTTTTTTTAGTCCTCCTAATTCAGGATACCAAGAAGCATTGAGATGGTATTTTCGTTTAGACGATTATTTTCGATATGATGCGCCAATAAGAAAGTACTAAACGCAAACCATTATGGTTTTGTATAAATATTTATTTATATTTACGAGGTGCTTAGATAACACGACGCACGTTGTTTCAAAATTTTTGCTCAAACTGTCAACTGAGAAGAAAAATAATTACTGTGGGTGTAGAATGTATTCGTACATCGATAAATTTCCCAAAAAACTTTTGTGTGAAATTGTAGTTTATTAACTCCTGTTTTTATAATCAATGATATTCTACATCTTCTCGGAAATCTGTAGAATATAGTTCAAATAACAATCACTAGTTTATATAATTTTCGAAATTACCAAAAACTACGCAATGAAAGAATAAAAAGAAGAAGAATAATAAAAAGA
Source organism: Hylaeus volcanicus (assembly GCF_026283585.1). Lineage (NCBI taxonomy): Eukaryota > Metazoa > Arthropoda > Insecta > Hymenoptera > Colletidae > Hylaeus > Hylaeus volcanicus. Next base: position 16,198,150 of record NC_071980.1, read on the forward strand.
AGCAATAAGTATTCGCACGGTTCTTATGACGAACAATTTACAGTAGAATTTGTAACATAAGCACATCAGTTTATCGCTTCGTGGAAATTAGAAAATATTAAATTTCCAGTAAAAAAGACTTAAAAAATGCTCTAATAAAGGAATGAAAGAAGATCCTACCCTGAATAACATCGACATTTATAATAGTTAATCTAATGCCTAGAAGAGTTGCAGTAATTATAAAATCAAAGAAAATCCCACAAAGTATTAATTATTTATAAATTAATGTAAATTTCGTTTTTTTTCAAATGAAGTTTTAAAAATTTAATACTTGTACGAATACTTATTGCTTTTGTATTTCTATCGATTTATTGTATTTTCTTGTTGATTTCTCACTTATACAAAATACCTAATCTTTTCGTACTGTATCTATTCTAGGCATTTCCAAGAATATGTAGAATATTATTGTTTCTAAAAAAAATGTTAATAAATGACAATTTCGCATAGTTTTTTTGGAAATTGATCGGTATACGAATGCTTTCTACACCCACTGTATCTATACTCGTAGAAATATTTTACAACGGATCGACTTTATACGATTTTTTCTTCTATAATAACATGAATAAGCTACATTGATTTTAATGATAATATGCATTGGTTCATCACGATGTAACATATCAAAATTACATTTTCAGAATGTATTCGTTTTTTTTTTCAGCTTTCCGACATACTGTGCGGTGTTTTATTAATTTCCCAGAGTGCGGAACGCTCGTGGTTCGCGGCGTTCGAGGGCGTTCGTTTCGTTGGTTGGCATTTCAACCGAGTTTTTCAATTCTCCCAGTTTGAAAAGGTCTCTCACGGCACGACCACGCGTTCGTCTCGCGATTCTTGGAATATCGGGCGTCGATTAGCCGGCCGAGCTGCGAGTCCCATAAATCGTCGAGCTCGCGACGTAGTGCGTTTACGCAACAAAGTGCAACGGGCGGCACGCACCGTGCGGCAGTGTTAGCGTCGACCGTATGGCGCGAGTATTGAAACGCCCAGTTCGACAAATCGGCCGATAATACGATTAGAGTGATAATTAATCTGATCAAAGATTTCCATCGGTATCGAAAACCGCCTACGAACGGCCGCGGGGCTGAATCGGATCGCCGTGCCGTGACGAAACGTCGATGATACGATAATTATTGTAATCCGTGGCGTTATCTTCGCTATCTGGTAATTGCAGCGTGTAGACGAGCGTTGCTATTACCGATCTCGCCGATAATTATTCTATTACATCGAGCCGAGCCGAGGAAGAGGGCGAGGTAGAGAAAGAAGCCATGCGTTGAGTCCATTTTTTTAAATTAAAGTTCACTGCTAGTTATAGTTCTTTCTTACTAATTGTTTTCCTCATCGTTCGTCGGGCGAGTTTTATTACGCCTGATCTTAATCGTTATTGAGTTCTTGCAGTCGACAGTGGTTTTGTCGATAACGATGAACGTTTATTCGATCGAAAAGTTACATTTTTATCGCTTCGTTGTAAAATATTTTATTATGTGATTGCAGGCTTCTCAATTTAATTGTTTATTGATCTTTTATTAGTTACTCGATTCGTTATCTTTTACCTACTCATTATATTTGTTACTCGTTATTCGAAATTTTTATAGATAAGACATTTATCCATCTTTGCTAACAGACTTATATTCAACAGATTTTCCTATAGATAATTCTCAACATTTTTTAAACGAGTTTCTTTAGTTACGTTTTATTGTAATTATTCACATGTTGTTTATTATATACTACATACTCTCACGAAAAGCCTTTTACGGCACACGAAACGAGTTTGGTGCTGTTCATTTATTCGAAGAAGGTAGCGATTATGTTCCAGGAATCGATATTTGTTATCTCGAATTCAGATCGAATTTCATACAGTTTAAGTAGCTGAATAAATGCTCAATAAACTATCATCTTAGGATATTTAACTATTCCTTGACAGCAATCTTCTTCTTACTAAAGTCACTTTAAATATAAGATTATTATTAATTCTATCAGTAGACGTATTCTGCTTTTACAAACAATAACGAAAAACTGATTTAACATGGTAGTTGACGTAGACTCAAGGATTTTTGTTCAACAATGTATACAAGATGAGGCATTTAGAACAGTTCACCTGATAATTCGTTTACTTTTAGCGATAGAAAAGATGTGTCGAACAAGAGTTGTTTGATTTCGAGGGCACGTAACGCAATGCCAATAACTTTTCTGTCGGTGAAAATCATAAATGTTGAATATTATTATGCTGAGCGTGATAGACTAAACATGCCTTGATTCAAAAACGTCCAAGACTGATTAATCAGAAAGGTGTTAATCAAGAGAACGACAAAAAATCACATAGATTATTTTTTTATATAATTTTCATTTGATTTGTATATATAATTGATGGTCATTCAAGGTTACACAGGATGATAATAATAGAAAATAAATAGTTTCAAAGCACTCTTCAAATATGTCATTAATTTTCTAATTTGCGTACTTACTGCTACAGCAAGTCTTTAAAATGATAACTTTGAAATTGAATGCATTTTCTAGAACGTGTTAATGTAGAAAATACTCCACGATGAACTTCATTTAGATCAATTGCAATACAAGCTCTTCTTCTCATTTACTCCTTCATATCTTTTCTGGCGATCGATATTTCGTTGTATAATTGCTGTTTTAAATTTCCCCATAAATAAAAATCTATGGGTTTTAAATCAGAAGAACGTGCCGGCCATTTAGTATTTTCTGATCGGCCATCGAAGCTTCCAACGATCTCGAACTCTCCTATTTAGCAATTGAGTAATAATTCGAGCAGAATGAGCAGGGCATCCATTTTGCTGGTATCACATTGATTGTCGTACGATCAATGGATGATCTTTTAATAATAGTGACTAAATTTCTGTTGAAATCTGTGCATACTTGCGACTATTTAATCCTCCACCAATAAAATGAGGACCAATTATTTTATTATCAAGAATGCCGGCTCAGACGCTTATCGATCAAGGTTTCTGTTTGTCCACTTCTCTTAATTATTAGCCATTGTGGATTTTCTATTGACCAATAGTGCATGTTGCGAAGGTTTACTTGTTCAAAGTTTGTAAATGTAACTTCGTCAGTAAATAAAATTTTAGTTGTCTGCGTAGTATCCGCTTACAGAATTGTACACGATTTTGAAAATCATTCCCATGTAGCTCCCGAGTATTCGCAAAATACTTGGTTGCCAAAATATTCGTTGTATTTCCCTCATCAGTAACTTTCCCGATTCCTTTGCGTTTTACGTTATCGAAGCTTCTTGTTTCTTCAGAATTTTTCAATATGTTTCAAAAAACCAATCGTGAGAGATGATCACGAGCACAAAATTGTTCAACATACAAACGCACTGCTTCTCTCATAATTTTGCGACATTCACGTTGAACAAACCTTGATACGAATTTTTTTAATATAGATGCAAATGAATATTTAAATTAATAAATAGCATTTACTAATGAGAAATACTGAAAGTAAGTGTTGACAATTTTATACATATAAGGGCGCCAAAGAGGAAGCAATTCCGCTATGAGTTATTCCATGGGAAATCAGGCACTGAATGAAGCTGCATCTCAGATTTTTTAAATATTTGATGTTGCAGTCTTTAGTGATACTTAAACGTCTCTCGGAAGATTTTTCAAAATATCAATACGATTGTGAATACGATTTTTCATTAACAATCGAGCTAATACGTTGGCCAATTAATAAACTTGAATATAATTATTATACGTATTTCAAAAAAATATTAAAAATTTTGTGATGGATACAGTGTATATAGAGCTATATAAACAAATTTGTTGATAATTTTGCATACTTCTCTAGCTGTGTACGAGGAGTTTGAACAGACACAAAAATATTATGAAATTGAACGGATGAGCGTTAACGACAATACTTAAATATAAATATCAATTTATATTTAATAACTTTTAACTTATAGAGGAGAGTGGAGCAATGACGTCGAGTGGTATTTTATATATGTATTATATTTTTTAACCTAATGTTAATGTTATTTTTTAACCTATATGTTTGCCTAAAGTGCGGCCCGCTGTATCGTTACGCGTCATCGAAGTGGCCCGTGAAATTATTTAAGTTGGCCTGGCCTGGTTTAGGATATTATTTTATTTGGACAATGAAGGTTCGTATACGTGTTTTTTTCCATAAAGATATTTAAAGATAAGCAAGTGTGCTAATACTTTCTTTACCCACTGTATATCCTGAAACATTAGCGTACCAAGGGTCTCGAACCTGTTCGAAGATAGTTATCCAGACAGATAGCACAGGTTCGAAATCTGGCGCTCAGAGCAAGTCTTTGCGACTGATTTCGACTATCGAACCCAACGCGCCAGTGACAGTCGGACGAACGTTAAACAGCAGTGACATTTGAGCTAACGGCTGCATCGAGGCAATTCCTCGCGCAGCGACTTTCTACCGTTGCCTACGTTATAATTGATTTGTCACGGGTCGGTCGTCTATTGGTTAAAGTTAATCGACGATGAAAAGACCCGCGGCCAAGTTCTGGCCGGGCAACGGACCGCGTGTACCGGCTGCACGGCGATATTTTCGAAAGAGTTCGAGCTACACGCACGGATGTGTACGAACCGGTGTCCGTGACGGTGCTCCGCGGACGTATTATTATTGGCCGTGTTTCGCAAAAGATCGATCTTGGACCGTGTGTGTGGGTTAATCTGAGGAACCCGTTTCGCCAGAAGGCGATATTTTCCGCCTCCGCATGGCGCCTCCCTCTCTATCTCTCTCCGTCTCTTTCCGCAGCGCGTTTACTGTTCGTGCGGGCGCGCATGTGTCGCCGTTGGTACCTAGGAAACCGATCGCCACGTCGTTACCGCGATTACAGAAAATTAATTAAACCTCTGGAGATAATCACCCGCTCGTACCTGCCCGATAATCGTTCGACATTCTGCAAATCTACCGGGTTAAACGGTACACGTCGCGTTAACACGCGCGTGTCGGTTATTATTTGCATGCCGGTTATTATTTGAATCACTGTAACAATTATATACACAGTAATCGAGGGTCGAGATAGGAGAAGCGGTTATTAAAACGGTGACGGCCAGGCCCGTTTTCTGTGATTAGAGAGGTACTTCGTCTTGCACTTAAAAATGGAATCGATACATGTTTCGTTTCAATCATAAGTCGGAGTTGACGATTTGAACTCATTTGTCTGGATCATTAATAAAATTCGTCACATACTTGAATGCAATAATTATAATTAATAATTATTATTATTATAATTCATTACATTTCATTAAAATAATGTAAGTACACAAACGCTATACAAATTAGTTTTAAGTTAATCTATGTAAAAAAAGGCGCATTAAGATTTTGAGCAATATGTTAATATGTTCATGTAACGTATACGCTATATAAACCATATTCGGTTTAAAAGCAATAAATAAATAATAATACTTGAATGCAATACACCTACTTTCTTTCCTCTTCTCTCAAGAGGGATCACAAAAAGAATCGAGACGATCTGCTGTCAGTTTTCCTGCAAGCATTCATTGAACATGGTTCTGATCGGAGTTTTCGCTTCAAGTAAACGGATGCGATATCAGACACGATTCTGATCTTGACTTATGTATTAATTGGTAATTAGAGTCTCTGTTATTCGACTCATCCTGGTTGTGCAGCAGATCAACGTATGATTGATTATATGAATCCGACACTCGAGACTTCATCAATCATCATCGTTTCCACATTAATCGGTCGAATAATGTCGAATAATTTTAGAATTCAGCCAATTGGTATGTTGAATCACAAGTGATTCGTCGAATAGAGTTCAATGCTGAACTTAACCAATCGTTGATGACATGCGGTGGTCGAAAAGAGTCGTAGCATTCGGGATTAAACCAATCATCACGATCTCGAAAATTAACCAAACAGGAGACGATATCAGACACAATTCTGATCTTGACTTATGTATCAATTGGTCATTAGAATCTCTGTTAATCGACTCATCCTGGTTGTGCAGCAGATTAACGTATGATTGATTATATCAGGCCTGGCCAACTCAAATAGTTTCACGGGCCACTTCGATGACGCGTAACGATACAGCGGGCCGCACATTAGGTAAACATACAGGTTAAAAAATAACATTAACATTAGGTTCAAAAATATAATACATACTTCAATTACTAAGAGCAAAAATGTGTGGATTGTTTCTTTATTCATTTATTACATAACTGTATTCAAATTACAAATGAACGTTACTGATGGTTGCCTATTGAAACCGATTCATTCGGTAACATTTAGCGTTCGTAGATATCAGATATAGAACTGGAGTTCGTAATCGCATTTGCGCATTATAGCAGTGACACATGCAAATTTTCATTTATTTAATTTCTTTTGTACCTATACAATCAGAAACAGAAGTTTCAATAGAAATTCAAAATCACCCGGCGGGCCGCACAATTTAACATGGCAAAAGAAATGTACAAAATAAATGTAGAACGATATAATGTAATACAAAATAAATTGTTATAATTTATTTGTTTCGTGTCCTGGTTATATTCTGGTCTAATTACGTATTAAATAAGAGTCCTTATGCCAGTAAATACATATTCGTATCAACGAATGGATAATACTAATCTGTAATAGCGTGACTTGTCCAAGCCATGATGTCTGTTTTGTTCAAAGTTCCGTTTCCGTCAACAAGATGTACCTCCAACTGTAGTCATGCATAAATTATTCTTTAACAAATTTAAAAGTTAATGAACATTACAATGTACATCAAGTATGAAGGGGTTATAGAAGTAAATCGTTTTAACATCAAAAAAACGTGTACCTACAATAATCACATCCCGAGCCAACCACAAACCGTTTCTCCGCTCCAAAAATAGACAATCCACCTGTCTTGCAGACCGTACAGCATTTCATCGAGTTTTCTCGCATTTTTAAGTTCACATAGTCCGCGAGGATTAACACCAGCTCCGTGCCCGACCTGCGCCAGATTCCAGCGTGTGCTATTATCATTGGATTGCAAATAAGCCAATGGCCCGTATCAACCGTATCAGAGTGTCAATATTAAATCCACTTAGCGGTGGAAATCGCAGCGTACGCTAGATCGTATCGAGGTGGAATTTCTTGGCCGCAAAATCGTGTGAATTGTACCTGTCGATCATTCGCCTGCGATATATCACCGTGTCTGATGCGGAATTTCGTTCAGGGTGTTACCTCTTTCCTGCTTCGAAGTCGAGTGTACCGTTTCCGACGATTAAAGTTCGCGCAGATTGCGAATGGGTGGTCCTTATTGTACGGAGTGATTCTGAAAACTGGGACAAACTGTTGCGAGAGATTAAATAATAATATTTGTGGAAATATGTAGGTACTTGTTCTGCGTAATCATTCATATTGTATAAAGTATTTATAATTATTTTATACAATGTTCATGACAACACAGAACAAATAGATATCTTTAGAAGTATGTTTATTAACCGACTTCGAAAAGGAGGAGGTTACTCAATTCGTCATGTATATATATTTTTTTTATTTTTTTTGTTTTATTTTTCAAGTCAACCGTTGGGTGAGTAGGACGATTTGTAGGTATCAATCTTTATTCTACGAGTATATTATACTAAAAGAGTGATTGAACCACCTTCTTCGCGATAATTATAAAAATCAAAATGGAATATAATAATATACGTCTAATCCATTCATATAATATGGGTGTTAGTGATAAGAAAAGTTCACTTTTTCGAACAAAAACACTTTACGCTTTCATATAAATTCCATAAAAATTTTTCTAAAGAATCTATTAATCCTTTGCACTCGAGGTCTTTTTTCTGGTATCTGCCAGATTCTCGAAATGTTTCTTAGCATTCTATTGCCATGAATTCTAAACTATCTAAATTTGAGAATAAGGTCACCTTTACCTCGCCGACAATCATTTTATTGACATTTCGAGCTCCAAAGAAATTAAACCTAAAGAAACATTAGGTATTGTAGATTTGCTGCGTGAAACCTAATGGTGACTGAGAGTCACCTCTCGAGTGCAAAGGGTTAATACTATAAATCTCAGGTGTCCGGTCACTTTTAGTTTCTATAACAAAAAAAAAAAAAAAACGTAGAAGGTACAAAAGACCAATACCGGAAAAATTAACTTTTTGATAAAGAATATCTTTTAATGTTCTAATTCTCTTTATGTAGCATTGTCGAATCTAACGTATACCAACTTGTACTTGTTTAGAAATTAAACCAGCTTCGATCACATTCACATGATATTCTTATCATTCTATGTGAAATAGTAATTATAGAAATCACAACATTATGTCAGATATGTGAGATTTCGTTAAAAAATACTTAAAATACTTAAAATCATACATTATATGCACTTCGTTGGAGTACTTTATCTTCTAGAAGTAAATAAATCTATTAAATAAATAAATAAGTTTATTAGTGGCTAAGAGATATCATAGTTATTTATATTTATAGCAGACAAGAAATAATTATTAAATTGTACATTTGCAATTCATACACATTTAACAAGATTTAAAAAAATAATAACTAATAATTAATATGTTGGAAACATTTGATTTTAATTGAATGTAGTAGTGGCAATCTGCACGTTCAGAGTGTTATTTCCGGGTTTGATTTACGTAGTCGTGGTTGTGCGAGCGCTGCGTTGTTCGAAAAAGTGTACGAACAGACACCTTCGGTTAGCTATACGGTATGCTTGAATATTCACGATTACAATATTAACATAATACAATAAAATTGAATGCATATCTTTTATAATTTAAGATCTAAAATCAGTATTTGAGGCATCATAATATTGTAATATCTAAGTAATTCTGATGGCTCTTTACAAACTACAAACGAACAAAATAATTATTTTATAAAGATAGCTATTACATTTATAGTAAAAACTTCCACGTTGAAATTATAGTGAAAATGTTAGCGTACGTAATGTATGTGTAAAGTGCAGTAAAACTGGATGGAATACTATAGACATGTACATACTGAATAATGAAATTCGACTTTCCTTTTTAGTAAATATACTGCCATTACTGAAACAACGAAAATTTGGTTACCATTATTATATTTTTTTACATTACAGTAAAACACTTCAACATGAAATGTGACTTCAAAGTACAGCCATGGCAACAGTTTCGATACTTTCTTTAAGTTTTAGGTTCTGTTAATAGTGACACTTCTATACAACTGTAATCATTGCAATTATGTCGACGAAACAAGATAGGATTTCCTAGAACACCTTGAACAGGTGCGCCTATTTTCGTCATAAGTCGAAACTTAGAAATCCAGTACAATATACAGTTTTAGGAATTCGGGTGGTCGCTACATCACCAAATCGTCCATTTCATCAATTACATATAGAGTAAGGAGAAAAACTAAATCAATTACAAAAATTTGTCTAAAAAATATTTCTTAATATTCAAATAATTGATAACGAAGAAATACAACTATGACACTATAATAGCTCAAATGCATTTCACATTTATTAGGAAGTATGATAGATTCAGTTTCGCTCCTTACGGTAGATATTGAATTTCTATCGTTATACAAAAATTCATTTCGTCAACAAACAATTCAATCGATTTCTCATTATAAGACTCAACATTCTTCCGTATCAATTATTTTTATTTGTGCATAGGAAATAGGTATAATTTGCTCCAGTTTCTAGAATTATCCAGTATTCGCATATATACAATTGTACATATTATGTACGTCGGCGTCGGTTAGCTACGGCACGCACCGTTACGCATGCTTTTCACGCCACATAAAAGCGATCGCTGCACACGCGTAGTATCTAACGAACGTGCTCGAATGCTCGCCAGTGATAAAAGTAATCCCTCGATCTAGATTGCGAGCACAATAGCTACCCTCCGGGCATCTTTCCACGCCGCGCGGCGAATGTACGCATTGCTTCATGGTTGCGTTGTGTCTGTGTGGAAAAACGCATCGGGGAAGAACAGGAATAAATAAAATCGGTTAAAAAGTATCATAGCGAACGTTTCTAGTGAAGCTGCGTAGCCTCGAGATAGGGGATTTCCGCGTTTAAATTAAGGAAGAATGGATTTCTGTATCGAATGCAAACTGCGGCGTAGGAGACTTCAACGCTACTCGTGCCGCTAAGAGATACGTCTATAATCATACGTTTACGTCTATACCTCATCAGTGAATGTAAAATAAACCGAACTGACATTATGAAATGAAACTAATAGTTAATGATTATTTACGTCATAGACGAAATGTAACTTATATTAAATATTGACACATGGCGCGCCGTTCCCACGTTATTGCGGGATTTTTAGTCTGTAACTTGACCGTCGATTCCGCGGTATTGCGGAATTCCATTCCATATACAGGGTGTCCCAGCAAATGGTGGTACAACGGAGATGGCGGTTATTCTACATAAAAAACAAATCGAAAATGAGGAATAAAATTGTTTCATTTGAGGTTTCGTTCTCGAGAAAATTGGTTTTGAATATTCAGCGAGTACATGTGACTATAGTCTACATGGATGAATCTCGATACAAGTCATATGTCAGTTATAAGTAGTACTAATATCATTAGTATTAAGATGGTGTGCTATATTACTCATTTCTGCCTGCGGATTTAGAGTATATTTAAAACCGATTTTCTCGAGAACGAAACCTCAAATGAAAAGATTTTATGCCTCATTTTCGATTTGTTTTTCCAGATAGAATCACCTCCTTCTCGATCACCGATGCTGGGACACCCTGTATATACATATGCACGTTTTCTACCAAGCAAAACACATTTTAAACTTTGGTAGATACTTGTTATCATATCTTTACTCTATATTCATCTTTTTTTATATCAAACAAAAAGGAAATAATGGTCTCGACGAAATCGGATCAATTGTGTTTCGTCCAGTTCGTTTAGAATACACCACCATTTTGGTATACTTTACGTTTGCGACGAAAAGTTAATACAAAAGTACCTTATATCACACATTTCACTTTAATTAAATTTTTCAAATTCGAAACATTTCTAAATTATTTTATCTGATATTCAAGCGTTCAAGCGTTCAACAGCTGACAATGAGCAGCAATATTAAATTTTTGTTCATGAATATAGAGTTCTTATTTGGAAATAGTCGCCTAAGGAACTGTCGCGTTCTATCAAATGATCTTTTTAATATTTCTCGAAGAATTTCATTTCAACCATCCTGTAATAATCCCCACGAATCCTTTCATTTTATAGTAATACTAAAAGCAACATCAAAATAGTGTGAAACTCTTTAATAAATCCACATTTCGGCTACAATATTCTTTGATCATTTTCTAAGAATGTCATATCTTAAATTCGAATGAGATTATTTACATTTCTACAAATTTCTACAAGTTTCTCAATTTCTCGATATACTATAATTGAATCGATTGCAAACTAATATCTACTTCAATTTACAAAATTACACGTTACCTACGGATTACTTGAATACTTAGTAGAGTAAAAGAATTTTACAATTTCTACCTCTTAGTAAGAACTAATCAAATTTCATATGTGTTTAGTAATAATTTTGTTAACAACGCGATATTATGTCAATTTTTCCCCCAGTAAGAAACGCAATCACATCGCGAATCTAATTGAATCGTGGCTGACGTTGACAGTGCGTTATACGTGCCGTGTTTAAGAAGACGAAGGGATCGAGAAGGATGCTGCAGGACACGAATCTGACGACGTTATCGAGACTGGGAATCTATGTACGCGCAAGCTTGTCCAGTCGATTAGTGTTATCGGTATAGAGTATTTCATGCATCCGTACGTACGATCGCTACCGCGTTTGTCGACTACTTTTTATGAAATTTTGAAGCTATAAAAAATTATGATGCAACGCAAAATCTACTATTTTTTCTTTCTTCAAATATATTTTAATAACGCAACAGCGTTAAAATGAGTTCATTGAGAGTGGAGAATGCGTATTCATTCGAACGTACAGAAAAAAAATGGTAATCGTATATGGACCTAGACTCTTCTGTAAATAGAGTAATACGTTACTAAAATTGATAAATTTTGTATGGAGAATGTTTAGACAATATATTAGACGATTGCGTAAGTTCGTGCCCGATTTAAAAATGTAGTTCTACGGGATAAATTTCAAAGAATACGGTTTTATTAACCAATTATGTAGTCACCATTCTTTTCTACAATTATTTTCCAACGATCTACAAGCTTGTCGATTCCATCTTTGAAGAAAGATCTTGGTTCTTCGTGAAAAAAAGTTCGTGAGGTACGTTTTGATAGTTTCCTTGGAATTTAGATTCTGTCCATTCAAACTGTTCTGGAGTGGCCGGAAGAGATGAAAATCTGAAGGGGCCAAGTCCGGATTTCGCGACACTTGATTAGACGCATTAAAATTTTTGCTATATTGTTCACTGTTCATTCTCAAGTTAATACATGCTATATTTGTAAAGCAATAAATCTTATTCCGTAACTCACTTATTTTAATTAATCTCTTATTTGATCTGAAGATACTAATTCTTTATAAAACATACAAATATGCTTTATAAACTATACCAATTAACCTGCGTTGTTTGAACAAACGCATAATAAATAAAACGTAACAATACAATATATACGTATATAATAAAAATACTTTATTAATAATTTGTACATCTACAATTTTTATCTATAATGTGAAGAATCCGATTTGATAACGATATGTACAGAGTGTGTATACAGGGTGTTACGGAATTAGTGTAAGAACCGGAAATGGGGGGTAGAAGACGATTCTGAACCCTAATTTCCTTTGCAAAAATGTCGGATGGTGCTTCGTTTTTGAATTATTAACAAAATATATAACGAATCAGGAACGAAGCATCATTCGACATTTTTGCAAAGGAAATTGTGGTTCTTTTACAGGGCTGTACAGAAACTGATACATTAGTTTTTTCTGCAATTTATTTTGCACTAAAACGAGAATTTGAAACTACACAAAGAAATGATGTTTTATTCTTGCTGATCCTTTAGTCCTGCTTTTATATTATTTTCCATGACTTTTTGCATTATGTAAGTACAAATTAATGATAAATTCACTTTTGATTATTCACCTCGCGATTTTCCTATTCGAATATCCTTCTTTTACCATTTCAATTTTTTTTACTTCGTTGGAGTTCAGTTGCACCGATCGAACCATTATTTCGTTTTATATGCTAATCGCTGTTCGAATTTTTCTGCGTTACAGGGATTCCTAAGCGTCATAGTAAGAAAAGAAAAGTAAGGGCGATCGCACACGGACGCAACCGATCAGTTTTAAACCACTCTGAAACTACATAGTTGCATGCGACGGTAGATCTATATAGGTAAAACAAAGATAATGGAGTAGGTAAATCACAGAACGCAAACGGTTTGCAACACTAATTTCAAATTGGTTGCGCCGTTTGCGATCGGCCTTAGGCTTATCATTAGTATTAGAAAAACACTCAACAATAGGTGTGCGTTTATTCAAATGACGCAAGCTGATTTGTTTCTGTTTCATGAACAATGAATATTTTTGTACTAAATAACTGAATACTCAACACAACTGCGTTTCCTATCATTAAATATAATCTACTATATACAAAACTATAATTAATTGATTTGAGGGGAAGTAGAGTATAGTATAGGGAAAGTATTATTGCGTTCAACCACCTGTCGCGGAATGTAGGACTATCGGCTATCCATCGTACGGAAGTTGATAGAAGTCCGATAGAGGTGTCAAAAATTATTGATGAAGATGCCGCAATATTGCGAAGTTGCATCGTCGCGGCAGCGTGAAGATGCTGCGACGATCTGAAGTGGAGCGAGCGGAAACGGATCGTCGGGATGTTCCGGTTACCAAGGAGAGAAGCGGCAACTTTTAAATTGGCAGAACGTCGCCAGACTTGTTATCGAACAGACGTGTTTACTGATTGAGTTCTTGTTAAGGTCGATTCAAACTATACGACACGGACCGTCACGTTCCGACGAAACGTACCGGCACCGACACGACAAAACATTAAAACACGCGTTTTAATGGAACTATTCACACTTAACAGACACCGACCTCAACGTTCCGTCAACTGGAATAGTGTGTCGGTGCCGGAATAGTGTTGTCGTGTCGGTGCCGGTACATATCGTTGCCGGAACGTGACGGTCCGTTATCGTATAGTCTGAATCAACCTTCATTGTTAATAAACGTTCTGAGTTCTTGTTCTTTTGTAAAAGACGTGTTGATTACTAAAAATGTCTACTCCTCGATGTGCCACCACCCCCCGACGTAACATTATCATTCTATTGGTTCCTTGTAGGTTCCTCATCAGTCAATACTAACAGGTAGGATTCGACAAGGACCCTGCTGAAGTTTCAACGCGAATCCAACGACAGCGTTATCGTCGTCGCAAATCGACGTACGCGTGAGTTTGTCCATCCGATCTCTGTTATCGACGCAGAGTATCTGGTTGCATCCATCCTGCGAGATCGTTACCGCGTTTATGGTTTTTGCGTTGGTCCGGCGGCTGTCATCGATTTCCGTACTCTCGTTGAGGTCCAGCGTGTTTACTTCCTACGTGCGCGCTCCGGCGGCCACCTTTTTCCATCGTCGGCCACAACAGGATCGTGTACAGGTCGCTCGTGCGGAACGACGGTGAAACACCGTCGGGGAACACAGGATTACGAACGTAGGAGTTCCGAACAACGCTCAGCCACGGCGTACTCCCTGTTACGGGGCAAGGGGAATTAGAAACTCACGGGATCTCTCGGTAAACCGTGTAGAATCGATGATGTATTGATATCTCGTTATCCGTGCAGTCGCGACAATGCTGCTGGAACACTCGGACCTGTTTTTTTGCGCGAACCGAGGACATCGTGGATTTCGTGGCTTCGGACTTCGGACGTTCGAGGTGATTTTTAAATGCACTTTTAATGTTTTAGCAAAATATAATGAGATGACATACGGTGACTCACGATATCGATCCCATGGTAATATTTGTTCAAGTTTTAAGATTGAAAATCTTTTTATTTTCGAACAGCCGAAACTTTTTTTCTTTTATTTAAAGCTCTTAAGACCCTATATGATCCATTTCGCTTTACAATTTTGACAATACAGTGGTGATACAAATATGATACAATTAATAGATTATATTTTTAAGTGGATAGAACAGTCGTTAAAGAAGGAAAAGATTCGCAGACAAGCTTTGATGTTCGGCTCGGCTATAAATATATCAATGTTTAAAGACAACTGAAAACCCATTTTATACAAGGATCTTAGCAGATCAACCCTAGGAGCTTCATACAATTCACATTGCCAAATGATGTGATGTGAATCCTTGTAGCGGACTGCGTGGCGTAGATAGTTCTCGGAACTACGACATATGTATAAACGAACTCGACGGCGCGGCGGCCGAATGAGTTCATCATTGTCAGATCACGCAATGTTTTGATAGCGGCATTACAAAGCGTCGCCGCTGACCGTTAATGAAGGAGAGTCTTTTTCCTCCCGTTCCCGATTGCTTTCTTGAGGAACAACGGGACGGGAGTTCGACCGGGCAGTCCGTAACGAGAAGTCTATAACGAACCATCGAGTGTAATACGGGATAATAAATTTTACCTTCGTTATTGTTACGTACAAGGTTTTCGTCCTGACGATTTATTCACCCAAGGTATCCTCCTAAATCCTCATCGCTTTGGCCACATATACAACTACTGCTCGTTATTATGTTTACACGTGCCAAAACAGCCGAAATTCATGTTCCTCTATATGGTAAAAAATGCTGTGAGGCGATGAAATGGGTGGGTAGTAACAGAATAAATATGTCCCGTTACACAAACGAAGATACGTCTCCTAGCGTTTGATTGAATAGGCCTTAGTTTCGGAGTAATAAATTCGTGAAAATCGAAATTTATGTTTTTTTCTTATTTTGATGATACTGATATAGTATATAAATTGTTGAAGTAGCAATTATATTTGTGAGAAAGCAATCCATATATATGTGTTCGGTTTGATTTGAGCGCCGCAATGTACGTCGTAGACTATCGCGTCTTTTGTTCCTTACTCTACGCACGTCCTCGCGACATTCGTTTAGGTTAGTCCGCATCACGAGCTGTTACCATTAACATGTGCTCGATATATATGTACGTATTCATATTCTTGTTAATTAAATATACTTATCCAACTTACGTTGTGTTATAATTCTGTCAATATTATCACATTATAAGCATTAACGTGAATTTAATTTCAAGGGACTTTTAATTCAATTAGTAATATTTAAAATAATAATATAAACTATTTGTAATGGGTAACATATAAACATATAATGTATTCGAATTTTCAATCGTTTAAATTTAAAGTTTCATTGGAAATAATATTAACAGTATTTCAAATTTCTAGTTTTTAAAATAATTAGTAGTAGGGAAAGAAGAATAAATAAACATCGGAGTGTAAATGTGAATTTTTTAATTACAAAATAGAAAAAATAAAAAAAAATGAAAAAAATACTACAAATATTACTATTTGAATTGAAAATCCCTTAAAATTAAACTTACAATAATGTTTATAATGCGATAATATAACTTTTACTTCGAAAATTCGCATATTATATCAGTATTATCAAAATAAAAAAAAATATATTTTAATTTTCATAAATTTATTACTTCGAACGTAGGGCCTATTTAATCAAACACCGGGACACGTATCTCTTTTCTTCACCTCCAGAATAACCAAAAAAATTGGCGTCGAAATCCCAGGGTGAATTACCTGAGCTTTCCTTTGATAGTAATAAAGAAATTTTGTTCATAAACGATGGAAACTTTTGCATTCCCTAATACCTACATATTATTACGAGTACCGCATAGAAGATAGTCATAGTCTGTCACGATATATTGACGATTACGATTGTCAGTCGTTACCGATGGCAGTTATTAGTTAAACAATATATTTAATATATGTATACTATTCGCTTCTATTTAACATACTATTTTGAAAACAATAGACCACACTTATTTCGTGATAGTAACGGAATAATTAGTGAAAATCACATGTTAAGATCAGTTTGCTTCAAAGATGTCGAAAACTTGCAGGATAAACCAGGGAAAAGGTGACCATTACATTTGAACGACCAAACCCTCCTGGCGACTATGTTAAATACGATTTGAATGAGTTGTAGTCGATGAGAACGCGTGGATAGCTTCGAAGAACAAGTAAATACTTCTTTGCCCGTGAAATCGATCGCCTGCTAAGTATGTAAATGGATAGCAGTTCTTAAAGTAGACATCGAATATGCTTCAGAATAAGCATTCTAACATGTGCGTATAACGATAGCTATGTATAGTAATATAGTAACCGTGACTTTATGTATCGTCCTTATATCGTGCGTTTGGTATTAAAATATATCTTTACAGATTCTTAAATATCGAACTGAATGATATAAATGTCGTGATTGATTATTATATGGAGTCGATACTTTATAATATTTAACAAGTACACCGTCGAGCGAAATTGAACGAAGTTAACAAAGGTAATCACGTGGTACTGACTATAGATCCTCGTGTTGAGATGGTTTGGACAATTTTCTGATTCAAAGGGAAAAGTGGTGATATAGATATAGATTCGGAAAAGATGGAAAATGGAAGGATAGGAATTATCTTAGGTTCATGATATCTGGGATGACTAGAAGGATGAAATCATCAGCTATCGGAGGAAGAAGTATGGAATGTTTGCTGCTGGAGTTTGATTTAGGATATTTACGACGGAGGATGAGAGGAAAACAGTGTCATCTTAAACTAAAAGTAGAATATAGATTATGTTGGCATACGACGTAAATAATACACACTATAATTATAATTGTTCAATGAAAAACATTACTTACAGTAAGTGTAATAAGTATTCGTACAGGAACCAATTCCAAATAAAACTTCATATATTTATTTTATTAATAAATTTTAGGAGAAGAAATAATCAACCAACATTCCTACATATTTTTAGAGTAGAATTTGCGTAAATTACAGTTTATTATTTTTAATTTTAACCTCTTATGTATTTCTTTTCTTATTAATTTTATTTTAAATTAGTTGCTGTACGAATACTTCTTAGACTGACTGTATATTTTTAGACTTTTTAAGTTTATTTCAGGAATACTTCTACATAACGTGCATGTTGAAAAAGATACCGTGCAAACCAATTTCCAATGTTTCCTCGATAACAAATTAACAATCGTAGGAGTTATGATCGCAAGCAGCAAGCAAGTAATCAAACCGGTCCATAGATTGAGACGTAGTGAGCCGTCGGAGGAAAAGGGAACGAGATTAGGAGTACCAAAATTGCTGGCCACGAACGAGTAGACTAGCAACAGTTGCTCGAACGTCATCGGGGTCTCTATGTAATTAACTAATTCAATAAACATCGTAGCAGTGACAGCGTTGCCTCTACGTCGGCGAGGATAACCTGTCATTACACGGACGATTATGTCGTTAGAGCCCGGTGGATTTTAAACGTGCAATTAACGGAAATCACCTCGACCACATCGTACGTAGTGCACCGTGAAAACTGTAATAAAAGTATCGCTGTTAAAACGAACTGTTGAAGTGGATTGATAATTATCGGTGGCCCATCTGCGCGATACATCAACGCTTGCGTGGACATTTCGTTCGTAAATTTGATAATTTCCCTCGTTCTTTCTTGTCTGTCATATTGCACCGAAATGATAAAAGATTAGCAAAGTTCTTGAAAAGTAATGTTTTTTTCAAAACTCATTTTACTCTTACGATGAGCGTTATATATTATTTATATCGTATAACAATATACTTCATAATATAACACTAGACACCGCGAGAACTTGTACAGCAATGGTATTTACCGTAAATCCAAAATAAATCAGTTCACATCAGCATACACCTATTATAGTCCACATTTTATTTCCGTCTTGATCAAATTTGTGATCAGCCACAAACGACGCGACGACACGATAACGCTTGACTGTCTATTTCTACTTCTAATGATATAAATGACTGCATCTAATGTCATTTAAGAGACCTCCATTAACATAAATTCCAAATTGATTTAATTCCGAATCCGACCATATAAGTTTTCAATTTGATCTCTGTAGACTTAAACGTTAGTGTCAAAATAGTAAGCTTTTGATCGACATTAATAAATGCCATGTAATTTGATTTACCCGTAATCATTGCCTAATTGTATTTAACTATTCACTTATCGACGTTGCTGTTTTTACAGACAATACTGTTCCTAATTGTGGTGTATTTATTGGAGTCTAGCTTAAGTTTTACGCATCATTACAATCACATTTTTTATACTGCAATAAAACCTTTTGTTTTCCTGAAAAACTCTACAACAAATTTTACCGCTCTTTTTGGTTTTAGAATGTTACGCTCAGTTCTAGTTTCCCTTTTGAATTTGAAATATGCTTCGATAATTTGATCTCTACACTTCACTAACTATGAGAATGATACACAGCCCAAAAGAGTGCAATATAAAGTTACAAGTTTATACGTTTGAACGCACCCAATAGACTCGAAATTTTCCATTGTTCAAACCTCGACGGTATATTTCTAGGCTATAGTGATCATATCAGCAATATGTAACCAGCGAATTTGTATCGTAACAATGTAAACCTTTTTAACATATCTATTATCTCGTTTCAATTTAATCTTCATAGAGTCTCTAGAGTTCGCAGAGTTGTCAATAAATTAAGAACTAACGCATTTCGCAAATCCACGCCGAACGCACATCCCATTTTTAACGGAAAGATATCGCGAACGTCCCTCCCACTCGTCTACGCCAGAAGACGACACAAGCACCCCCTGATGCGTTAATCCCTGGCGTTAGAGAGCGAACAATCCTCTCTCTTTCACTTTCGACACCTGCGCCGCGTCGTTCATCATCGACCGCGAATTGGTAAAGGTTCTCCTCAGTTACTCTCGACGCGAAGCGATAAACGCGGAATCCACGGAGATGATTTATCTGCGGCGAGTGAAATCGCTCCAGCGGAGTTTCATCACTTTCGCGGCGTAAAGTGAAACGGTGCCCGCGCCATAAGTTCCGAGCAAAACAAATTGAAAGCCACGAGCAGCAAATAATAATTAATACTTTCGTCGTCGATCGTTATCGGGCAACGCGTTCCAGCTACGACCGCCACTGATCGACAGCCGAACGGACTGACCGCGGAATGGATCGTTCGTAGATCCTCCTCGAGACGCGATCCAGTGATTTATCGCGCCACCGACCGCCATCTATCATTCCCGATAGCGCCGATAACCAAGCTCTAGCGAGCTCATGTAAAGCTGGAACTTGTGCCATCGGCGTCGACACGTAGGGAATCTCTGGGTCATTCATAGGGATTGTGTTTCAGAATTTTACCTTGAAAATCTTCAAGATTTTTTAACAGATAATACAATTAATTCAAACACGAGGAATGTTAAGCGACTATGCACTCCTTACTCTCCTTCCTCCTTTTAGTGTTGACATAAGAAGTCAAACATGAGCGAGAAATGTCAAGGTAACCTAATGTTAACCCTTTGCACTCGAGGCCTTTTTTTCTGGTATCCTATCAGCAACTCGAGATGTTTCTTAGCATTCTATTGCCATGAATTCTAAGTTATCTAAATTTGAGAATAAGGTCACCTTTACCTCGCCGACAATCATTTTATTGACATTTCGAGCTCTAAAGAAATTCAACCTAAAGAATCCTTAGGTATTGTAGATTTGCTGCATGAAACCTAATGGTGACTGAGAGTCACCTCTCGAGTGCAAAAGGTTAATAATGTTTGAAGTCAATATTACAAATATATTAGAGGGCCTAGAAAATAATGTCGTTTCTTTTACATTAAGTTTAAACAAATAAACGTATAACAAGATTTATTTTTAATCAATTATGTAATCGCACTCGAAATCAACGACTTTTTGCTATATGGTGTGCAAATTTTCAGTACCTTATCAATAATAATCAATTGGTATACAATGAGCTGATAAATGATAAACAAGTATTGACATTCGCAGAAACGACATTACTTTCTGGTCCCCCTAATATAATTTCAGATTCGGGTTAATCTAATTTAAATCTTTTCATCGTTTTGAGAGTCCCTTTATAAAGAAAATAAATGGCACCATATTCTCATTATGTTTCCATATTTTTAAAATTACGAGTATGATAAAAACAAGGCATTTGTCTAAAACAATTAAAGAAAAAATGGTCAAACAAATTTTTGTTTCAACTGAAAGTATTTTTATTTAATACTTTACTGTCTTTACTGTAACCCCACGAACGCTCATTCACATCCGTTGGATAGTTCAATAGTTAGCATTTTTTTAAAAAAAGATGACAAAACTTTATCCAGCTGTATAACAATTTTCAAAATTTTTTTAAATCCTTCGAAGAACGTTTCGATACCAGTAAAAATTACAACATATTTAAATTTCATAAGAACGTTAGACCGCTTAAAATGAGCCTATACTATATTATTCATTAATATTATTCTCTTCGTTTGTTGACAAATAATCGTAATAGCAATCAAAATAATAATTGTCGAGTAATGTTATGCTGAAGGTATTATTGTACGGGTACTTTCTATACTAGCTGTGGAATGTCTTATTAATTATCATATTATCCAATCATCGGGATTGTTCGCAGGTCGAAACAGCGATCGGTTCGCAGATTTATTTGCACCGCATTCCCCAGGGCTCCGTCGGGTCGCAGGTGTGATCGAGAAAGTCATCGGATCGGTAGGCATCTCGTGCAAAAGTTCAATTCTCTGGCGCCACGTCCATACTCGTGACCGTAAGTGGGAGTAAACGGTGAACACGCACGTCTGGAACTGCGGCGATTCCCCTCGGACAGCGCGGTGACACCTAGGTCACGAGCCGTGAGCTTTGGAAAGGTAACTCGTGAACGATGATATGTGCTGACGACGCAAACGTTGATCGCCCAGTCGCCAGGAAACGCCTTTTAAAACAATACCGCCGTTGGTTCTCTCTCTTTCTCGTTTGTAGGCATCATTTCTCAATGAGTTCTGCGCGGAGAAAGCGTGGGTCGTTTCTTGGACCTGCCCAGTCATTTACCGCTAACGTTGACTTAATTTCGCTACGAAGGAGCGTGGCCCGTTGTTAAGGAGATTAGACGATAGTTTTTGGCGGGAAAGTACTTTTCCTTTTCCTTTGATTGTAAACACGGTGTAAGAAAGATAGGTGGACCGACTCTATCCCTACTCCTGTGATCTTAAAGAAAAAGTTACTTGTCCCTCCTGCAGAGGGTATTAATGTAACATGTGAACAATATCACGTTTACTTCCTTATGTTTCTTTTACACCGTGGGCACGGTGTAAGAAAGTTATGGCACCGTGTCCGCGCCATAACCAAGTGCTTAATACCAAGTGGGTTTCAAAATTTGTAATGACTTCATGCATCTCCAATAAAAGGTTTTATAAAGGTAAATATTTTAACTTTTAAACTTAATTAAACTGAGAAAATGAGAGTCGGTTAACGACTAAACAAATATTCATCGTTGTGTAAAATGCTTATTTTATGAGGATAAATTAAACTTGTAGCATACGAAATTCAAGAAATACGAGAAGCGAGCGTACGAAACTTGTAGAACATAGGAGGGTGGCCGCCGCGCGGTGCGAGACGCGAGGCGCGGACCGCGAACTCGCGAACCTTCTCGCCTAACGACGCGACTGTTGACAACCGCGGCCGCGGATAGCAACCATGCGATATAAATTGAGGGCTCGTAGAGGCATTCAGCCTATTTGCCATTCCGGGAGAGAGGACGAGGTAAGACCATCGGCCGCTCTCGGAACTCGGCTTAGGGACTCCGGCAGGAGAGTTCGGCGATAATACCTGGACGCCTGTCGAATAGGAGAGAACAGAGCTGCTCGTGGATATCTCAGTTAGAAATAAGGGAGAGGACGGGAGTATGTTCTTGGTCGCCCATTCGACAAGGAGAGTTCGCTACGAAGGAGCGTGGCCCGTTGTTAAGGAGATTAGACGATAGATGGGAGAGAACAGAGCTGCTCGTGGCCATCCCAGGGAGAGGACGGGAGTATGTTCCTGGTCGCCTGCTCGACAAGGAGAGTTCGGCGATAATACCTGGACCCCTGTTGAGTAGGAGAGAACAGAACTACTCGTGAACATCCCAGTTAGAGCTAGGGGGAGGTTATTCCTGGACGCCCGTTCGTTTTTGGAGAGTTTGGCGATAATACCTGGACGCCAATTACGAGCGGGAGAGTACAGAATGATTCTTCTATTTCAAAGATTGAAAACTGTAAAATATTGTAAAATGAGAAATTGTATTATGCTCTTTTGTATAATTCCGTTCATTCTGAATTCCTGTTACAATTATCCATTCCCAATCCTATAACCATGTTCCTCACAATAAACCTTTGTCTGTCCAGAATTCTATCCCTTGATTCCTTTACCATGGCTACACACTTAATTAACAATCTTGTGCATTGCTTCAGTTACACCGCTGTACAATATTGAATTTTGGCGCGTTAACTGATTCAACAGAACTCCGCCGAGGGAAGCCACCAGGACACATACAGGTCACGCAACAGTATTAAGCACGTGGTTATGGCACGGTATAAAAGAAACATAAGGAAGTAAACGTGATATTGTTCACATGTTACACTAATACCCTTTGCAGGAGGGAGAAGTAACTTTTTCTTTAAGATCACAGCAATTTTGTCGTGGGGGTAGCGTAGTCGGTCCACCTATGTTTCTTACACCGTGGTTGTAAACAAAATAAGATCAAGTACAGATCTATCCTTTTAATCAATGTTTAGTATTATCCATACATGTGAAAGGGTCGGTATGTTGTATTTGGTGTACAAATAAGTTCGGTGCCTTTTTATCATATATTCGATGTTTATTTATAAGAAAAAGGAATACACGTTATGTTTCAAAGTAATCACCATTACTTTCTACACACTTCATCCACTTTTCGGGTAGTTGGCGGATTCCGTTTCTATAAAAAGATGGTGGTTTTGATTCAATAAACTCATTAATGCTTTTTTCGACTTCTTCAAAAGATTTGAAATGAGAATCAACTAAGTGGTGTTGTAGCGACTGAAAAAGATAGTAATCAGAGGAGGCCATATCTGGAGAATATGCCGCATTAATGAGAATCATTTTTGTAGCCTCAGCAGCATTTTTCTTCAATTCAAATGGAAAAAGAATACAACGTCTAATGTGCTCTTTCTGAAACGTCATGGTGCGAAGTATTGTTTTTCGAGGTTATATACCGCAACGTGATTTCCCGACACGGTCCGCGATCCGCGTCGGATAGCGTGCAAAATGAGAGTTTTCCGACTCGTCACGCCTTTACGGGAAAACCTGAGCGCCAGGTATCAGGAGATACCGGCGTGAGAAGCCGAACTTCGCGAAATTTACCACGGCTAGCGATCCGGATCGCGGAGAGGGGCGTAGATCGTCGGCGAGGAAAGGAAGTCTGAGAAAACCGTCTTCACGGCAAGACGGGGCGGATTAACACAGCACTCGTTAAAATAATATAGAATATATTGTACGCGAAAGATGTTACAAAATACGGTGTACACTTCCGAGCTGTCGTAGCGTCTAAGGTCACCGGGAAGACCGGTAACCGACACGAGAACTACGTTTCGATAACACGTGCTGATTTCGTTCACGTTAGCCCAAATTCCGTCGCGATTTGCACACAAGCGACTTTGGAAACGATATTCGGACAGTCTTGACGCGGTCGCGGTGGGCTCGACCTCTTCGACGAGAACGTTAACCAGCAGCGATCTAAACACGTGCGCGTTACAATGGATTCGCGACTAGATGTTCGTTATTTCGTGCGATAACCTACGAAAAGGCGGTTTCCCGCTAACACTGTTATTTCGCCCGACAGGGTGCTCGGCAGCCACCAGGTAACCCGACCAATTTACGATATCCTATCCATGAGCGTGAGGTAAAAGAGGAAGCGCTTACCGTACCGTTCCGCACGTGCGTCGCTGACGAAATAGGACGAGATACGCGAGCTCGTCGCACGCGTTGGCTCACGCGCTTCCCCCCAGCCTCACCTCAATGGTCGGCGGCACGCGGCACTCTATGGCGGCCAAATTCAAATTGCGTTATCGGCGCGCTCGTCATCGGCGGTCGTCCAGTCTCGTCCCTCGGCGACTTTGGCGGCGTGTCGGTGCTGGCATCCCTCGAAGACTCTGGAGCGGGCCGGGACTCGGTGCACTCGAGAATCCGGCTGACTCCGCTGTCCTAAACGGCCTCCTGCCCCCTGAAGGTCTTAGCGGAATCCAGGGGCTGTTACCAAGAACCTCCAGCTCCTGTCCATTTGAGCTTCGTCTGGCCAGTCCGTGAAGCCGGCGCCGGGTTGGACGGGATCGGTAGCCTCTAAGCCGCATCGCTCGATGTTGCCGTCGTTAGCCCAACGCTATTGCCCTTCAGACACGCAAATTAGTCATAACCCTGGGTTACCCTGGTGGCGCTCGCGATCTTGGTCGGTCTCGTTCCCCACGGAGAGTTCACCTACTTTGTGACGCGGCAATCTGCCACGCAATACCAATTAGATTAAAGTTACATAGTGAATTTAGTAGCGTGAAGCTAATACCTTAAGACACCGATCGGCGGGAAAAAAATTTCAATTTGAAATGTAATTACAGCTGAATATATGTAAAGGCACCGAACTTATTTGTACACCTAATATGTATTTTTCTCGATTTTTACGTAATATCGGGTCTAGAAAATACCTTATTTCAGATTTATACATAATATTTTTTTTTCTCATATCTGTCATTATTAACTCAATTTGAAGAAAACAGAAATTCAAAGAAATTTATGCAATTGGTAAACGAAAAGTCGCAATTATATAGAATTAGAATTACAATTTTTGTTCTGAAAATCTCGAATTTTTATGGAGTGCTAGATCGGTTTAGCTGAAAATGATACATGTTTTACATAGCCTTAAATTTTTTGAAGTCGATTTAGATCTCGGTTCGTTTGCAATCATGTAAAAATGAAGAAAACAAGAAGTGTCGAGAAAATGTTTATAAAACGCAAAATTTTATAAAAATCAAATTGCATTCGTTTGTCCACGATTTGTCCACATTTGTCCAACCAAAACTTTCAATTGTCCACCTTTCAGAAAAAAGTTACACTTCAATGAAAAAGAAGTTGCAGCGATGCGCTCAGTTGCGTACAGTTTTTGTCAATTTTGTAGTTATTTATTTACATCTGAAAATACTTGCTCGACAAACGAAGAACAGTTGTGGTCGTGTACTTCTACTGCATTCAACAGTAGGTGTACGAAACACTGTCACGTTAAGTTTTAACATTTATCTGTAGTATCAAAACAAGATGGTTTATTTATTTGTCGACAATGTAATCGTTACAATTAATAGAAAGAGAAGGTAATTACATTTCTTGATAACATTTGACGGATGTACAAATATTGATTCGAATAGCGGAACGATAAGCAACGTGGAATTGTGAGATCTAAGAGCAATCAATACAAAAACAATTTTCACCAAATATATTAATACATACACATTATTTTGATAAATAACTTAACAGTAATGGAAAACAAAGCGATTGAATATTTCCCAAGACATCATTGTTTCATCGTTTATCACCCGTTAATGAAGATCTCATGTATTTTATAGCTGATTTTCAACGCGAGGCACCTACACGTATACCGACGATGCGTAGTCCACCGTTCACCCCCTTATCCTAGGTTAATTACACCGATGAAATAATTGACAGCATACGATTGGCTTTTATCGTAGACTTTACGAGCCAGAACGCGATGTAGTCTTTGGCGAGTGAACGGTATACGAATCGTTTTCCATCGCGACTACGATAGTCGGACGTTCGTTCGTAATTTATACACTGATAGAAAAGGTGAAGCTTTCAAAAGCGTCAATAAAGTGAAATATCAAGTGTGTCTCAGGAATCTTCGTTTCATTCGAGATTTCCTCAAGTAGACATTGACTCAACGAAAAAAGCAATTAAAAATTTTGCCGTGACGTTGTATTGCAATTGTAATTGGCAGGTACAAACGAATTGTTTAACTTTGGCGAGTCTCATCTCTGCTTACGCTAACGATAGGCCATAAAACCACGATTTAGTGGATGAATCGAGAAAAGGGTGTATTTTTTAATCGACTTCGACAGGGAGGAGGTTACTCAATTCGACATGTACACTTTTTATACTTTAATTTATTGAAGCGAAACGGCTTACAAATGTAAAGATATGTTAACTGAGAGTCCTTAACCAGTTTATTGAGTGAGTCCAATTCATCGGGTTCCTTGATTTTTGACATGTCATACAGATTTTTTAAATGTTTTCGAAAACAAATTGTTATTATTTAAATCCATCGAATAGAACAATGCGTTTGGAAAGTACTTAAATTTATCACAAGGAGTAGATTAAATTTGTTAACCGACTTCGAAAAGGAGGAAGTTATTTTTTTTGTTGAAGTTATGTTCACTGATTACGCCGAGATGGCTTGATCAATCCGAATTAAACCTCTTGCATCTTGTAGAGTATGTCCCTCAGTTGGTCCTGTTATCAAGACATTTCGCGATTTGTCATTTTTTACCTGTTTTTTTTTTGCAAAAAGTCGCAAAATTTTGTACTGATTATATAAAGGAAATAGAAATTATTTCATACTTTTAAGCAATTATATCTAGAACTGACGAGTATTCATATCAATTAACTAGAAATTATTCCATACTTTTTAGTGCAGTTTTAATATTTTTTCGAAGTCGATTATATTTTTTTTCCAAAAATTATTTTATAAATCCGAATCTTTGTTAGGAAGCTTTGTACTTTGTTGGCCTGAAAATATATCATACTTAATTGGTTTTCCTTAAAATATTCGTTAGATCACTTTCATTTTTTACAGAAACATTTACTGGTATATATCTCGTATATATCGTATCAATTATTTCATCGCTGTAAGTAACCTAGGTTAAAGGGGTGATTGGTGGACTACGCATTATTTTTAAGTTATTTATCAAAATAATGTGATAACAAATGTATTTATCATACAATTTAATCCTCGTTCTTGTAATAGTACATAACTCGGAGATGCGTCATAGGACTATTTAATACTTTGTGTTTATTAGATTATGTCACTTATTAAACTGTACATTTTACATTAATAAATGAAATGTTATTTATTTGAAAATATTATTAACACAAGAACGACTCGTCTTTATTATATTAACACGATACGTCTGGCAAGGAGCAGCAAATCAATGATATCGAAAAACAAACTAACAACGCTTATTATAAACAATCTGAAATATTCAATTATCAAGTCGATCATACCGAGTATGAAACGATATTTAATTTTGACATATTTCAATAGTGTTAAATCCGAAATCCGAAGTCGAGGTATTATTAAAGATTATACACGAACATTAATGCGAAATACACAATGGTAAAGACCAGACTACAAAAGCGATCATCGAGTGAAAGAAAATTAAATATAAAAAGTATTTCAAGAAACTTTGTTCTGTTTGCGATTCTTAAAATGAACTGGGCGTTCACTTATCGAAGAAAGCAATTGCAATTTTTGCCCGCGACGTTGCAAAAGAATTGTAATCGGCAGGTACAAACGAATTGCGAAACTTTGGCGGCTATCGTTTCCACTTATTACGATAACGGTTGGAACATTTGTGGGAAATTATGGGAACTGAATGATTGCGATCGTGGTTAGCACCTCGACCGCGGTTAGCATTTCTGCGATCGTAACACGTTCGATTTCAATTTGGAAATTAGTGTCAACCAAGGTTGAAATTCTATCGTTTTCTTACCGACTGAATCTGTAACCTTACTCTTATTAAATATTGCATTGTGATATTGAGATCATTGAGATTGTGATATTGATTAGACCAGGAATGACATACCTTGTCGTGATCGAAGATCAAAAATTAATTTTAAAGAATAAACGATCTACTGCGTGCCAAGTGAAAATTTATTACATATATATTGTAAACTAATACTAAGTATTATTACATATTTATTATATGTATTTATTACATATTGTATTTGTAAGCTAAATACTAAGTAATGTGATAAAGTTAGAAAAAAGTCTGCGAAAACATGTGACAATAGAAAAGGATAGGATAGGGAAGGTAGACAAAAAATAAACAGAACAGCAATGATAATAATAATACAAAAATAAAATATAATTAGAAAGAAGTTAGAAAAAAGTCTGCGAAAACATGTGACAATAGAAGAGGATAGGATAAGGAAGGTAGACAAAAAATAAACAGAACAGCAATGATAATAATAATAAAAAATAAAATATAATAAACATTATTAGGAAGAGAGGGGTATAATAAGCGTGCGTAGTTAATATGAAATAGGAATATGTAACCATAAAGATATTTTGTTACAGGAAATGTGTTAATAACTATTGTGACGGTCGCATATCGACCGTCCAAACCGCGGATATATTTTTTCTTCATAATAAACCGACAACAGATTAGGCATTTGTATATTCGAACGTCACGCTAAACCTTAGACTGGGAAGCGTTTAGTAAGTAAGAGAGAACCTAAGCGATAACAGCTACAGGTCCCGTACAATTCTCGGTACTCGTTACCACCCACCGGTGGGTGGCCAGGTCTAATAAGACCCTGCACCTTTTCGCCGAATTTAAACGTAGCGCTAGCAAAGAAACCGCCGACAGTGGCTATCGTTGATGTCAGCCAGCCGATTCCGATAAGGCGAAGAACATCTAGGAACATCTAGGAATGATTTCGGGCAAGATGTTATTGCTAACGCCATGGGAAGAAATCAACCACCACCCTTGGAATTTTTAATAATCACGTGATATGATTTTTTCCTCCTATCTTCGGACCAAAGGTCCCGAATTAGGGGTATAAGTACGCCCGCAATTCAGGAGCTCGGGCTAGTTGTCCGAAATCATTAAGAACCGAAGTATCCTAGTTGTCGTCCGAAATTCTTAAGAATCGAGTTGTTGTTCAAAATCGTCGGAATATCATAATTGTCATTCGAAATAGTTGTCCGGAATTGCCGATAATCGTAGTCCGTTGTTCAAGAGTTACCAAGTAGTTAGTCGTCAAGAGTTGTTAAATAGTTAGTTGTCGAGTTGTATTGTGAATTTAAGGTATTGCGAGCTTTTATTCAGAAATTTGTAATTAATTGTATTTGCCATAATAAAAAGACCGTGCGCGGGTCTTAATAATAAACAGTAATGAAATTTTACAAATACCTAACTCTAATTATTTTCCTAAAATCATTCGACGCGTTCGCAAAGTAAAAAAAAAACAAATTATAGTTAAATCATCTATCTTTTCGATTCATGATCGAGGCGTTGAAGCCGGTCATTTAGAAATCCTAAAGATAGAGACATTGCTCGGCCGTGGGTTTCTTTTCCGTCATCTTGCTCAAGTCCAAAGTCATTTTCGTGCTTATTGTAAGGGTCGATCGAGGCGTCGAAGCCGGTTTTCCCGAACGGTAGCCACGGATTTGATTAACGCGGCTTCTTTCCGATCCAAGGCAGAGCGGACATTCCGATCAGGGTTGAGGCGTCGAAGCCGGCTTTGAAAGGAATAGACGCAAAACCAGCAGTCGTAAAGGGTTGCATGGACTTGCTAATGATTGGCGGGACATGAGATTCATGGACGGTTAGCATTTATATAAATTCCATTTTGTCCCTCTCAGTAGACGAAAGACATTAAAAACTCGAAAAGTATCGTGCCGATAGACGTGAACAAATTCGGCGACTGCTGCACGATTACGAGCTCCCTGTGCAATCCGAAGGTTTCCACTCGGGTGTTTAGTGAAGCCGCGAGTTATAAAAAACGAACGCATACAAGTATCAGCATCAGCGTCAGGATCAGCATCAGTACCAACATCAGCGCCAGCACCAGCATCAGCATCAGCACCCACATAAGCATCAGTACCAACATCAGCACCAGCATCAGCATCAGCACCAACATCAGCATCAGTACCAGTATCAACACCAGCATCGGCTCCAGCACCGATACCTTAGAGGCTCGCTCCGTTGACCATACCCCGAGCACGCGAGCCTGTGTGGACCATCCCACCCAATGACCCGCGGCGGAACGCTACATACAAAAGGTGCTCGACCTCAACAAGTAGTAAGTCCGAAGATTTAAAATTACTAATAAATAGTAATCGCGAGGGTAGACTCAATCAGAATCAGGATCCCGTTCAGACGCGAGTCGTTTAAGAGAGGCGCGGGGCAAAAAGCAAACATCATTTGATCGAACTGGGCGACAGATTTTCAAATCTGAAATCCGGGACGTGACACTATGTAAATGTTTCACAATAAATAAAATATAAAAATTCAAATACATATACATATGTATATTGAATAATATTGAAGTTGGAAATATATAAACGATTATTGCACTGATTTCTTTTTACGTTTAGTTTTACAAAAATGAAAAAAAAATCTTTTTAATATTCTGAATAGCATATTTACATCTTTGACTTCTTTTTAATTTTCCAAGTTTAATTTGAAAATACTGAAATATAATGTGCAAACATTTTTTAATGCGAAGTATATTATCAACCTACCGTGCACGGTGTTACTAATATCACATTACAAACAAAAGGTCAGACAAAAGGGCATTCAACGTAACAAAATATGTATGCCACTCATATTAAACTACATTAATAGCAAAATATTTCTAATTTGTAATTGTTATCAAGATCTGTCATATTTCAGAAAGTTAATTTACTAATAAAAAATGACGAGTCTTGAATTTTGCAAATCAACGTTGAATTGTTCTAACATTCACATGATTTTCTCCAAATGCTACCGTTACATTTTCAGCAATTTTCAAGATCATTTTCCAAAATTTACACACGTATAAAAAATAACGTAAATATTCTTAGTATTCATGATTGGTGATAATGAGGTTTTAATGTTTCTATTTTAAATACCTTTAGTATTTAATGTATGTGTCTTACAGTATACATTTTTCCTCTTGGATATGATTACAAACAGTTACCGACAGAATTGAGTAAAATGAATGTTATCGATCCGGGCAATTTAAATACTGATAAGACGATATTTCATATGCACCAACCTAATGCTATACTTTCAGAACTGAATACAATTGTTTAACGAACCATTCCTTTCCTTACACGTGTTCAAAAATTTTATACATGTAATGAGTTTTGCGATAATGATTAAAATGTAGGCATTTTATATTATATTTCGGGTGATTCTCACCGAAACCACGCTGCACGGGCTCCCTGATTTGGGGAATATCTCATATCTTCGTTAGCATCGCTTTGCCTTCTGTTCTTTGTTTAGTAGCAAATCATTAGATGTAATGTTACTTAAGAACAATCGCATAGAATTTTCGAAGTTCTCATGCGTTATTCTGAACCTCCTGTCCAAATCTCTGTAAATTTGTCTATTTTTAACCGACTTCGAAAAAGAGGAGGTTACTCAATTCGACACGTATATATATATTTTTTTATATATGTTACTTGATTACGTCCAGACGGCTTGACCAATCGGGATGAAACTTGCTGCATCTTGTAGAGCATGTCTCCGGGGTGGTCCCATGATCAAAAAATTGTGGGATTTCTCATTTTTCTACAAATCATTAGATTTATTTTAATTCATGATTTAGAGTTATTGGCAAGACGTCAAATACCTTCCCTGCCTTTATGACCTTCTCCTTAATCAAAATGTTCTGAATAAGTTCTGTTTTGCACAGCATCATAATAATACTGACCTCCTACAAAACTTATTTAATTTGGTAAAGTGAAACAAAAGTAAAGTGAGACAAAGAAAACGATATAACGTTATTTTTCTCGGATGTTGAAAGATTGTCAGGAGAAATAATGTAACAATAAGGAGGAAAGTTCGGCGAATAAGTACTGTTATCGGGTAGAAGTTGAACTGCGAACCGGAAGGAAGGCGGCTATTTCGAAACGAGAGTCACGTGATGCTGCAAGAACGGCGAGCCGCGGTATTATGCGACATCAGATTGCAGATAGTTTTAGCCCACGCGGTGATCGCGCGACATAGCGCCGAGTGTGAGGTCCCCTCTCGAGCATGATAATGACGTGACATACACGCACGCGACGAGAAGAAACGCGTACGTATTAAACGAAGGCACGCCGTGAGGGCACCGCGATGTCACCTGTGCATTATGCAACATACCCGGTTGACCCGATCGGGGGCCGGATTAAATGTCGCTCTCTTAAATGCATCCCGCAAATAACTGTACGTGGGACGTCCATTTCGTAAGAGGAAATCACCCACATTCGCACGGGGGGAATCATAATTTACGATGGTGGTCCACGGGGAAAAGTGTAACGGAGCAAATTAGCGAACCGAGGCCGGAGCCATTTGCCAAACATGGCGCAATAATGTTCGCGTGAACCGTAGTCTGAAAATACACAGAAAACACATTACGTATGCTTATTCTTATGTTGCATAGATTAATTTTATTTTATTCCTCCAAGAAGTAATTCAGATGAATATCCTAAATATAATACAAATACATACATGTACTAATAAGAATTCAATATTATGCAGTAAATAAAACGCTTCAATAAAATTTAGATAAACATAAAAGATAAATACCAATCTAAGGGAAAAGGAAAGATTCTCAAACGATCCGGCTTAAACCGCTTAAGGAATATTTATATTTAATTTTCTACTGCATGATGCGTCCAAGACCTCATAAAGACAAATTCCAATACCTATTGAACTGTTCACATGATCGATCAATAATTCACTTTTTGGTAGGATACAGTTGTAATAAAATAATTCGCGCCAATTTACCTTACTACTATTTTTAACCGACTTCGAAAAGAAGAAGGTTACTCAACTCCACATATTTTTTTTTTTTTTTTTTTAAAGGTATGTTCCCCGATTACATCGAGATGGCTTGATGAATCGGAGTGAAACCTCTTGCATCTTGACGAATATTTCTTCCAGTTGATCGCGTAAAAGAAACATTTTGTGATTTGTCATTTTTTACCCATTTTGTTTTTTAAAACAGAACAATTTTGTCTTGCTTCTTACTCCGAGAAGGATGGACCAATCAGATTGAAACTTCTTGCATCTGGAAGAACATTTGCCATTTGGTCCCATAACAAAACATTTGTCCTTGTCTTATTTTTTACCACTTTATATCACTTTTTATTGCAAAAAGCGTTCTATTTCACGTATGTTTGGCCTGAAATCGATGAAATCGATGAAACCCCTTACATTTTGCTGCCGGAGAGGTTTTCGCAATGATCACAGATGCAAAAATTTATGAATTTCTGTATTGTTTATAACTATTGTTAAACCAGAATTAAAAAGTTTTTACATCTGCGCCGCCTCCGAAAAAGGTGCATTTCATTTAATATGATGTATTGAATAATTTAACCAAATTCATCAAACGATGGTGAATAACAATGCAGTTTAAATAGAAATTATTTCATACTTTTCATTGCATTTTCCCATACTTTTACGCAATTATATCTAGAGCTAGTGCGTATTCATATACATTAACTAGAAATTATTTCATACTTTTAAGCAATTGTATCTAGAGCTAGTGCGTATTCATATAAATTAACTAGAAATTATTTCATACTTTTCACTGTAATTTTTTTGAAGTCGGTTAAATTTTTTTTCCAAAAAATTATTTTATTATATTTTCAAACGTTCAGAAGCTACACTGAAAGATACATATATTACCTGTCCGTATACATGGGTAACGAACTCTTCGACAGATGCACATAGTGACTTTATTTTCTAAAGTTTTTTCGCCCTTTATTAAACAATTGCATGATCGTTCAATCATTTATCTATTTTTAGATTTCATCAATTGTGTAGTTTGATGTAGAGCCACGAAATTATTTCATGCTTTTATCTCAAATTAAAAAAAATGTTAAGAAATAAGTTCAGTAATTATTTCGAAATTAATCGACTTTACTGTGTAAAAAGTATTGCTACAAAATATTATTAATAATTAACAATAAATTACACAATTAGTTCATGATATTGGAAGATAGAGTACAAATTTCTTATGTAAAACAAAGTATCCGGAAACATTTGAATACTGTAGTTTAACAATTTGTTAAATATGCATAATAGTAACGATATGATAAACAGAATTTATTTTTTACACTGTTTTCTTTCATCCGTTATATCCTTGTACCCAATATTAGTTAAATTTAATTTAAATACCAGTTTCAGAATGTAAGTTTAAGGACCTATCTGTCCGGAAACTTTACAAAATATGTGTTTTCAATATAAGTAGCAATTGCTGGAAACGAAACAATTACGCATGTACAGTGGGTGTAGAATGTATTCGTACACCGATCAATTTCCCAAAAAACTTTTTTGTGAAATTGTAGTTTCTTAACTTCCTTTTTTATAATCAATGATATTTTACATATTCTCGAAAGTCTCTAGGATATGTAGATATAGTCCAAACAACATTTACTGGTTAATATAATTTGTGAAATTAACAAAAAGATGCGAAAAGTGGGTGAAAGTACAGAAGCAATAAGTATTTGTACGATTCTTATGACGAACTATTTACAGCAGAGTTTGTAACGTAAACATATTAGTTTATTGCTCCGTGCGAATTAGAAAACATTAAATTTCCAGGAAAGTACTTTTAAACAGTTGTGCGAATACTTATTGCTTCAATATTTCTATCGATTAATTGTTTTTTTCTTGTTAATTTCGCAACTTACATAAATAGCTATTTTTTTGTGTAATCTAACTATTCTAGAGATTTCCTAGAACATGTAGAATCTCATTGTTTATAAAAAATAAGTTAGTAAATTACAATTTTACACAGTTTTTTTGGAAATTGATCGGTGTACGAATACTTTCTACACTATAATTGTAGGTACTTCGACTGAAAGTTTAAATTAATGTTCGTTCCCTCTAAAAAACTTGATCCGAGTTGACATTTTCTTATCAATATGTGAAACTTTTATCTAGATTAGAATTTTACACTTCACTGATCGGCTTCCTCGTTTAAAGATCGCCAATTAAAGGGTTATGAAGGGAATCGACGTGTGCTTTTTCTTCGCGCGTGCGATGCGAAAACGAGATTTCGTCCGGGTGTCCCGTAATGCGGTAGCTCGATTCATGGAACATCTTCGAGGCGTAATTGCGTGTTTCGCAGGCCGTGAGCCTGAGCGGTGAGACGGTGTTATTAGTTTCAGCTTCGCAGTGCACGCAATCCTTCGGTTCTTTGCGATCCGCGGCCACAGTGCGACAAAACAGACGATAAGCGACCAAAAATCTATGACTTTGCTTCTGCTTTATATACTTTTATAAAATTTTGGGAAATCATTACGCTATGACCGACCGTTGCGTTCAATTAATTTCAGTATTATTAAAAGACCCGGTGTTCAGATATTCAATTATAAAATAAGAGTGTAATATATTTCCTTTAGTCTTTATATTTCTCATTTTCTTTAATTCTATTGTATACGAAACTTTCAATAATTCAGCTATTCCATTAATTCTTTCTATGAAAATATTACAAAATTACTTAAAATTAGATAATTAGATATATTACCATAAGGGGCTATTATCATCCACACGAAAGTAGAAGATTTTAGAAAACTTGTTAATATTTTATAACATTTTATGGACTTAATAAGATCTGCATCTATGCAATAAACTTTATAATGAATTTAAATTGCACCTGTCAAAGCAATATTTCTCAGAATCTCACGTTATATAGTCTATAACAGATTTTAGTAAGAATTCCGTTGTGATTTTCTGCTGACTTTGAACACCGATTTACGTTTTCTCGTATCGAAATGCTATGATAGTTCAGTTCTCAGTGAAACCATTTCAGTGTTCGAAGCTGAAGCGAAATTCACTATTTCGCTCCACAATGAATTACGGTTCAAACAATTTCGCTCCAATTTCACATCGGCTCCAATTTCACTTCAAAGAATCAATTCACATCCAATTCCACTTCAAAGATTTCGGTTCTTGTAATCAAAACAACTACGAGCCGGTTCAAACATGTGAATTACGTTTCGGTTCACATCCTTGCACCGATCTCAAAAAATCAAAAGAAATGATTACAAAGCGAATTTTCCAATATTATAATTCAATTAATTTTCTTTCAAAAAATATCAACGCTAGCTTAGTGTTGATTTTACAGCTCATAAATGTTAGTGAATCTAAATATTCTAACACAATTTTTGTGTAAAAACGTACACAAATTAAATGTTGTAAATAATACGTGATGCTTTTTCATGATAAATTAATGCAGACAACGTAATAAGTGCACAATTCCGTAAAATATAAATTCTGAGGATTTACCCAACTGTTATTTTGTGTTAACTA
The DNA here is from genome assembly GCF_026283585.1 of Hylaeus volcanicus. Taxonomy (NCBI): domain Eukaryota; kingdom Metazoa; phylum Arthropoda; class Insecta; order Hymenoptera; family Colletidae; genus Hylaeus; species Hylaeus volcanicus. Next base: position 16,235,464 of record NC_071980.1, read on the forward strand.
TCAGATGGTATTAAAAATGTGTTGTATTTATAACTTTTCACTATTTTAACAAAATACGTTTATTGAGATCTGATAACGCGTTCAATTTTGGTTAAATTTACACTCAATGGTGTAAAATAATCAACACAAAACATTAACCCATTGGATTTATATACGCAAAAGCACAAAATTTTGATGTGCGTAATATACAGTGGGTGTAGAAAGTATTTGTACACCAATCAATTTCCAAAAAAACAATGTAAAATTGTAATTTATTAACTTATTTTTGATAAACAATGACATTCTACATATTCTCGGAAATCTCTAAAATAGATAGAGTACAAAAAGAATAACTATTTATGGAAGTTCCGAAATTAACAAGAAAAAAAGAATTAATCGATAGAAATATTGAAGCAATAAGTATTCGCACAACTGTTTAATACTTAAAACTTCATTAAAAAAAAAGAAATTTATATTAATTTACAAGTATATAATACTTCCTTCGTGGGATTTCCTTTTGATTTTATAATTATTGTAACTCTCCTAAGCATTAAATTAACTAAATTATTACTTATTCAAAGTGGGATCTTCTTCAATTTCTCTATTAGAGCCATTTTTAAAAGTACTTTCCTGGAAATTTGATGTTTTCTAATTCGTACGGAGCAATAAACTAATGTGTTTACGTTACAAACTCTACTGTAAATGGTTCGTCATAAGAATCGTACAAATACTTATTGCTTCTATACTTTTATCCATTTTTCACATTTTTTTGTTAATTTCATAAATCATATTAACTAGTAAATGTTGTTTGGACTATATCTATCTTAGAGACTTCCGAGAATATGTAAAATATCATTAATTATAAAAAAGGAAGTTAAGAAACTACAATTTCACAGAAAAGTTTTTTGAGGAATTGATCGGTGTACGAATACATTCTAGACCCACTGTATAACGCAACCAACAGTCTGCTTATTTCTCAGCCAGATTCCAACAGCGCTAGCACGGCGTAACCGTCCGTTTGTGCGAACACACCAGAACTATAGTACTTTTCTCCACCTTCAGGGGAAATTTTCCTGATTGGCGCAGCTTCGTAGAAAGAAAAAGAAGAGACCAGGCGTCGTCAATAAGCACAACACCTTCATCCGTTCGACCCACGTCTTCATTAGCCGCATGCCGTGCGGGGTAGATTAGTTTTCCGGGGCCGCGACACGTGCATCATTAGGAATGATATTTAATTAAGCGGCGAATAATTGGAAATATTCCCCTCGGATGCTCGGCATCGGAACCGCAGAGGCGCGTTCACGGGGCACGTTGGCGTAATTAAAACTGTGGGATAGTTACGCCTGCGTTTTACCTTTCGCTGGAACGAGGACACACGTGCATGTGCACACGGTGCGAGATTTTTCCGCGATGATTCGTCGCCCGATGCTGCGTGGGACTAGCACAGGTGCATCTTCGATCGGCCGTTCTTTATCGGGACTTCCTGCGGCGGGACAAGGAAATTGCCCGTTTCAATTTTTTCTTTTCACTCGCGCGAGAATTTGTATGTAAATACGGGCTGATTGGCGCGTGGTTAAACGCGTGTTTAATGTTATGCTTGATGCTGTTAAGAAAAGAGTAGTAAGCACATTTGCGGACTTCATTTATAACGAAAACTACAATTTCGCCGTATCGAATCATTAGACTAGGTAATGAGTTTTCCTAAGTGGTTTAACTTCTAATGTGAAATTAAGGAAACCATTCACCCACATCGAGCGCAAAATAAGTAATGTTAATGTTTCTGTTCAGAGTAATATGTGCAGTGTAAGAGTAATCAATATTTTTAGGCTGTATTGTACTCAGAGCTGGCTAAAATACGTATTTTAAATAATAAACAGTAAATAAATATTTTATTTCGGGTCATGCATGTATTTTTAAAAATAAAATATTTTATTTCGGATCCTGCAAGTATTTTTAAAAATAAAATATTTTATTTGTCATAAAAAATGTTTAAGATAATATTTCAAGTAATATCTTATTTGAAAAACACTGAAAATATTTGCGCCATAGTTCGGAATATTTGACTTATTTAATTTATTATCAGCAAATCAAATATTTTTATTTTACTAAATTATAGTGTAAAATATATTTATTTTGGTAATCTAAAACGAACGAAGTACTTTTCCTCTGGATTATAAACATACATTCAATGTAGTTCTTCAATGAATGCTTCTATTAAAAATCTTCAATAAGAATCTTCATAAAATGAGTGATGGAAAGAGATATTCTTCAATCGCAAGAAATAGTTCCTCCATCTGTGTATCATATTTACACAGTTTATTTTCAGATTAAGAACTGTGAAAAGTATTCAATTTTATGCTTTATATTATTAAAATGAAACATATTTTATCTTATGTGTTAGATTATTAAAATAAAATATTTATTTTCATGCTTTAACTATAGATTACCAAAATAAATTATTTTATTTTACGTTTTACATTATCAAAATAAAATATTTTATTTGCTGAAATTTTATATTCCATTTGAAATACTATTTTATTTGAATTCTGAAGAATCTATTATTTAAAGTAGTATTTAAAATATTTTCTCTACAAATATTACCCACCTCTGATTGTACTATGTACTGATGTACAAGATAATAATTTTGTCTTCATTTTTTAAACACTTTTATCTTCGATATATAATGTATAATGTGCTGTTATGGAAATTAATGTTCTTGATTAGTGCCATCAGGACTTATATTAGGATCATCCAAATCCAAAAAATGGAAGAAATTATTTAATTCTATAGACTATAGAGGGCGTTTATGGGAAAGGGTCACGATGTGTTTTTTTTTTAGTTCCGAATTTCCGGCACGTATTCAGGATGATCTTGCAGTGGAAGTATGTTCATCTTAATACCATTTTATATTTCTAACAAAACTCTTTGTTCTTTTGTGATATAATTTATTTTCCCTTATGTTATGGATACATTCTAAATTGTATGATTTAATAAGTAAATATTAATAGTGTTGAGAGTATCGATGCATACAGTAAGCATTATGTATGTGTCATTTGTTTCATCTGTCTTCACTTGTTCTGTGAAGCTCTTTTGTGTAACCGCCATATCACATTGTATTTTTATAATTACAATAAACCTTTATATAGTGTTTTCACCTCAAAAGCTGGATCCCATTATCAGCCTGTTATTCTCACTTCTTCCTCACTTACTGGTTTCTAACAAATAATATATTTCTAAGATTTTAACTAATCTTGATGATTATCAATTGAGTATGTTATTTTAGGGTTGATACCTGTTGACGTTTCTTTCAATATTCGTTAAAGTTAAGATATCACGTGATAATAATCTCAGAATATGGATAGTTCTTACGACCGTAGATTTCTGGCACTACAGTAACAGTGAAGTAGCCTAACCTCCGTGTTGTAAAGAATTATTGCTCTCTAATGAAAACGTTGCAGCGTTACTGGACGTATAAGCTACGACCCTATTTCTCTCTATAGGCGCATTTTAATCACCGTTCATTTAACCATCCTTAATAATTATCGGTCTTGGATACCCGGCACTCGTCGTGATCCAAATTCGAAAGGGGTTGTCCGCGCGAGGCTGCGCGTTCAAGTTATCGGCGCATCTGTCCTGTAAATGGGCTCAGAATTTATGGCCAGGTCTACACGCGCCCAAAATCATTGCCTCTACTCGGGCCCAGGATATTTATAAGTGCGACCTTCGCAGCTCTCCACACCCTGTCATTACCTACGCATGCTTTAAGTTCTCCAGAAGCACGCGTTTCTTTTCGTGGATTTCGCTGACGCACATCTTGTGGAATCTGTAACCGTGGCGTCCTTTGGAAAACAGGAAGCAGAATTAAAAAATTCCACATTAAGGATTTGAATTCTTAAAATAATAACCAGTTAATAATGATAACCACTGCGTGCCAGTTAATGATGATTTTAATTAAGCTTTTATCGGATGATTTATATTGTGATTTATATTATATGATGATTTATATTATACTGTAATAACCACAGAAACACTAGAAGAAGTTCTTCACTCACTGATAATTCGATTACGTAAATGCATTGACTATAATGGTCAACACTTCGTCGAAGTGACTTTGAACACCACTTGAAGTAAAACTTCTTTTATAAATATCTCAGTAATTTTTCATTCAAAGTCCCATTTCGTGTAACACTTTTCTACTCAAAATTTGATGATTTATCCGAATTCGAAAAAAAATATTACACATTTCATTTAAAAAACTGAAGGTGACCATAATATCTCAATAAAAAAATAAGGTAATAAAAAACAGATTACAGCACTGTATGTTCCCCTAGATACCATGCAACTTTTGTTTGAAACATTTTGTCGTACAACAAATACCTTACGAGTGATTTGAGGTCGTCACGTTATAAGACTCACCCTGTATATTGTCATGTGAAAAAGAAATTATTTCTAGATTATCTATATACATATGTATTCACGAGTGAAATAACTTTCAAACCGAACAATAAAAAGTTTAATTTGTAGCAGAGATTGAATAGTTATTCGTTCAATATGAAACAATTTATTGTATAATGCAAGTTACTATTTTTTCTTTAACAAGGCCTCTGCAGACTATTCGATGACTTTGTAAAGAAACATTATGTATAAATCCTGCGAGCTGTCTTCGGTGAGCTTTACCGGAATTCTTTTCTTCATCTTGCCAATGAACTTTATAAGGATTCTTTTCTATTATTTATAGATAAGTTTTCCTTTTTTATATATTTTATGTATATATTGTACCATTTTTGCAATAATCACCATAGCAGTCAATTCAGATTATTTTACAATCTAACAAATTTGTCGACTTTCCAAAACGTTAATTTTACATTGTAAGACAAAATTGATAATGTCTATAATTGTGTGAAACGCGTACAAGAAGAACCAATGTTTGCTGAATGTTCACTTAAAAGAATAAAAATGAGATCAAGTATTTCGTACTGCCTTAAGGTGTCTTGTCTAGAGAGCGAAAAACAAGCTTATTTTCGAAAACATTTTTTCCCGGCTTCTTTATTAAATATTACAATTAAAATTTTTTCTAGAACATAATGCTATCCTTATAGAATGGAAAAAAATTGTTTATATCGTCCAGCGTTTTTTTTTCGAATTTTCAGAGGACGCTAAAGTGGTAATTCACCAGATTTTTGAAAAAAAATTTATAATATAAAAATTTACAGGACGCAAGTAGTGCAAAAATAGATCGACTTCCGTATAGTGTTTTTCAAATAGTCGCCATTCTTTTTCTATTATAGATTTTTGGCAAACGATGGTAAATTACCATTTGGCAAACCTTCGTCTTTAAAAAGTTTTTGCTATTTTTATTTCAGACGTGCTAATCCGGAGATTGTTTGTCCGCTATGAGAAGACCTTTTTATTGAGGACTCGACTTTGGCGCCCTCTGAAAATTCGAAAAAAAAACGCTGGACGATGTAAACCATTTTTTTCCATTCTATAAGGATAGCATTATGTCCTAGACAAATTTTTAATTGTAATATCTAATAAAGAAGCTGAGAAAAACGCTTTCGAACGTAAGCTTGTTTTTTGCTCTCTAGATACCTACCTTAAATAGTCAAACTTAAACGAATTATATTACTTCAACAGAAAAAGTTTTCTTCGGAATATGTGGTAACATATTTCGAAACTTTAACGGATACTCCGTTTTTACTTTAATCGATAATCTGTCTGTCATTATCAATTCTGTTTTACTATATGTATGAAATTTATATATTGGTAAAGATAAATGATTCATCGCTTTCATAAATAATCTAAAAAGAATGATGTATTAATCCATCTACAATAAAGCCTATTTAAAAAAACACGAATGTCAAACACGCGATTCCAAAGAATCATTGTCGACGAAAATCCCAAAAACGCATCGCAACAAACGTTCAATCAATACATACAAATTGTAAATTGTTCATTTGCTTTATATCGAAACAAACAAACGACATTGTCATATTATAGCCATATGAAAATATTCAATAAAAAAAATAAAATATTTAATATTTTCATATGTCTATGTGTTATATAAATTGAAAGTGTCAATAACTGGGTCAGTGTTATAATTACGCCCTCTTACCTCCAGAATGCTTATCTACCCAACGGTAATGCTCAAACGAGAGGAACGCACCGAAGAAGAGGGTTATCCTCGCGAGATGTATCCGGGTAGACAACCCCTTAGGATGAGTAATGGACCCGGTAACGCGGCGTGCGATCTTTGCACAAAGCGAGGCCAACAAGTGTAACGCGTTACCTGAATGCTCTGAACGGTTCTCTCCGTCTCGTTCCTTCCCATTCCCTTCTAGCCGCAAAAAGCTCGGGCCATAGTGACTATACGAAAAAATAGTCGCCTCGAGAGCTCCGGTATAATGGTCGGTTAATGATCACCGTAGAATACACACGCGGTGAATCGCCATATGATCATTGCGTTTCGCAAAAGAGACTCCGCATAGAGAGAGAAAACGATATCGCTTCTTTTTTCTCTCGTTACACCCCAGCTGTGTCTTCTTTCATCCGCTCGTTGCTTCTGTCATCCATCCTCCTCCGTCTTCACCAGACCTCCTACGGTTCTCTACTTTTTTCATCGTACTCGCTGTATCTATCTATACAGGGTGTTCGTGCAATCATGAGTGATTCTTTGCACAAAAACAAAGCGAAAATATAGAATAGAATACTCCCATATGACGAAGAGAACAAAGCATATTTGAAATTCCGTCGGATTGGGATAGATTTGTGAAGAATAATGGGACAACTCTCTTTTAAGGTGGATTCTTTTAACACTTACTTCGAATGAATGTTTCGTTTTATTCAGAATGGTTAAATATCTCATGAAAGAATGAAGCTATCAAAAAACTGGGTAAACCTTATGTTTAGAGGAAGCAGCTCCGATGACATTGACCTTGACATATCTTGCCAAGATCACCCCTCTGAATGACCCTCAGAAGATTTTAGCCATCGTTCGTTTTTTATTGAAAAGTTATTAATAAAAATGTATTGTTAGTATTACACTAGAATCTGCATATAGGCATACTCAATGTGATCTTGACGTTCATACAGTTTATAAAAGTCACACTCTCGAGCATCCCCCAAAAAGTTATAGCTATCCTCGTTTTTTATTGAAAAGTTATTATTGTATAGTTATTTAGAAAACAGAAAACAAGAATATAGGAATTTCGTTCCATGAGTCCTGCGGAACATAAAATAACACATTTCCACAAGTTGAATAGTATCATATTAACTTCGTTTTGCTAACTGGGGGCTGTGCCCCCCCCCCCCCCCCTGATAACTACGCTAAATAATACCGACACCCATTTTTAATAAAACATAAATTAATATAATCGTTTTATTTAATTAAATATATGATTTTTGTATGCTAATAACTTTTTAATGAAAAACGAGAGACGATACAATGATTTTTTGCTGCCCTTTCTATTTATTCTCGAAAGCAAAGGAAGAGAAGTATGGTAGAAGCACGAAACTTCTTGCGAGTCATTCCTAATTTCCGTGAACGATGGGAATTAGTTTGCTGCGTTATTCCAACATTTACAAGTTTCAGTTATTTTGGCAATGATTTTTGTTTAAAATTTGCTCCAATAGTTCAGATTAAAATTTCTCTTTCTGAAATTGCTGTAACCACTTTTTACAATTAGTATATAACATTTTCACTTAAATTCGAACAAACTATGTTTTCTTTTTCCACAGTCGCGTTTTTCCAAATTGAAATGTGAACAGAAGGCACTCCCTTGAAGATTCTTTTTTAAACAACATCGTCTTTACATCTAATTTTGTATGTTATGTTCACAATATGATAATGTTCGTTAAGTCGTTAAGTCATTTTATGGTCGGTAGAAGTTAGAGGCCGAGAATTAATTTGTACACCTAATATTTACAAATACTAACTAAAAATTATATTTTGAACTTTTCATCCTTGTTTAGAAAATGGCAGAACGTTTCTTATGAAGACACGGAGAAAAATCTTTTCGATTTCGAATAGTTCGATATGTACAGTACTGGAAGTACAATTTAGCCATCGTTTCAGAAGTAACAAAATTTTAATTTCTACATATCGACAGAAAGAATGACAAAACAAACGAAGAAGTGATTGTAGAGAAATCAGAAGTTATTGATCGATATACAGTCAGTGTGAGCAGTATTCGTACAGCAACCAATTTAAAATAAAATTAATAAGAGAAGAAATACATAAAAGGTTAGTATTAAAAATAATAAACTGTAATTTACGCAAATTCTACTCAAAAAATATGTAGGAATGTTGGTTAATTATTTCTTCCCCTTAAATTTATTAATAAAATAAATATATGAAGTTTTATTTTGAATTGGTTCCTATACGAATACTTATTACTAGACCGCGGATCTTTATGCAAAATAAAATCTTTGCGAACGTGCCTACAAAAATTGAACCTAAATAGGAATTTATTTTATTCTGCAAATATTATAACATGAACTTTACTTTCAATCTTTTTTATACTCTTGAATATTGTCTGTACTTTGTAGTTTCTTGCACATTGGAATTTCCTATAAATGCATAAAGATCCGCAGTCTACTTATTACATTGACTGTATTAATTATGTGGATGAGGTTGACCCTTCTAATCACATGCCTTACCCTTAATTACAAGTATTTTACGTTTTCGATTCGTTTTTACTCAACAAGCCTCCTTGCCAATGTTCCACGATTGTTGAGACACCATGTATAGCACGGTCGTCCAGTTTAAAAACTGTGTGATTTATTATCCGATGCCAGCCGTCAGACAGGTGGACCGTTCCTACCCCCCGCGCACAGAACCACACGGCATAATGGACACCTCGAAGAGGATCAAACGTGAGATTCTTCTCAGCTTAGTGGCGTTCATCGCGGCGCTAATCGGCCGACAATCAGCCTGCTACGGAAGTTCAGTCGACCGTGCGAATAATCGACGGTAATCGATGTTCTTTCGGCCCGGATCATCGAGGAACTACCATCCCGAGTGGATCACGACAGACTCGAAATGCGAAACGGGAAGAGGAGCTTGTTTCATGAAATTAATAGTAGCTTATTCATTCGACAAATCACCTGGTGTAATCGACGTCTTTGAGCGATACGTGATCTTATGACCGTGAAGACTTCTTTCACACTTTCTCCTGGTCTGCTTCTGCCTCTACCTTTGCTTTTGTACTGCTACGTATCTGTCTTTGTATTAAAAGAAACCTGAGACCTTAACACGAACCAGAGCGAATTCTTTTAGACCAAAAATAAAAATGCCGTGGCTTTTTTCCCGTGGCACGTTCTTTTCGTACGTTTTAACGATTGTGAATCTTTTTTGTTTATAAATTATACATTCTACGTCGACGTCTAAGTGCTTTAATTAATACAATTGAAAGAACCTGTATTTTAAAAAATTGATCCGTCTTCTGTCTTGTAATTAATGCATCTTTCTTATTTTAAGAAAAAGTATTGAAGTGTAAAATCTTTCACTCTTCTATAGGCCTCTAAAAACATATTAATTTTAGAACGAATACAGAGTTACAAAGTAGGTGTCTCGCACATTTGTAAATTGTCTTGGCGATTTTGTAATGCGAATATTGTAAAATCATCATTTCTATTGTAATAATACTAATACTGTCTATTGTACTAATATTGCAGTTAATTTTGGTTTAGGTTATGTTCACAATTCTATTGTAATAATACTAATAAATAAATAATACTACAATTTCTATTGTAATAATACTAATACTGTCTATTGTACTAATACTGGAGTTAATTGTGGTTTAGGTTATATTCACAATTCGAATGTGAAACTAGATTTATAGATTGATTCATAAATGCTGGAGGGAAAAGTAAGTTATAGTTTCTAGATTTTTCTGTATTTATTCGTGAGCGTAATAATTCTCTGTTATCAATCATACAGCCAGTGTCATAAGTATTCGTACAGGAACCATTTAAAATAAATGGTTCCTGTACGAATACTTCTTACACTGACTGTAGTTTTACTATAAAATGTGTAAAGAAAACTGGCAGACGAAGATATAAAGAATAAATCAACGTTGAGTCAACGGTAAGTACATATTTAAATCGTGCTAGTCACCGTAAAAAGGATTCAAACATTTTTGTTGAGTATGAAAATAACCATAAGGTGACGGCTAAGATAAAATACTCTTATACTGTTCGAGTAAGTTCTCTGCTGAAAGTAATGTTTTATATTTGTAAATATATTTTTAAGTTTATGAAATTAGTAGATATGTGCTGCTTGTATAATGTTAACAAATAATTTTCTTTTGATACGACCCATTAGTAAAAATATTATTTCAAAGGACAACATACTTGGATTTACTGCAACTTATGTACAATTTTTTTTAAGAAGAGTATTTTAAATTGGCTGAAACGTCAACAATATTAAAACAAATTAAGAATACAAAATTGATGTTAAAAATCGATGAGTCCATGACCATTACTCTTTTTATACCCTGTACATTGAGATATCATCTTAGAATATCATTATTCGAATACTTCAGCGGATATAGAATTATTATTATTCGAATAAAAAAGTATTCTTTAATCAGTCCTAATCTGGTAATTGCTTTTCATATCTTTGTTTATTTTTGTTTCTGTTTCTTTAATCACTTTTTAAAGAGACTTTGATCGACTTTACCGTTTCGTAAGTGCTCCAAGCTTAAATACTATTCAATTCATAATTTTAATGACCAATTTATCTCCTCTCTTACCAGTTCACCAAAAATAAATCAATTTTCGCATACGATTTAATACGTGTGAAATGGTACATACATATTTTATAACGTTTCTCGATCTCTCGTCAGCGCCAAAGATGGACTCATCAGGAAGAACAATCTCCGGCAGACAAACGTCTTAATTTGTACCACCAGGAGAGCTTCGCATTCCCTCCCTTTTTTCTCTTCTCGATCGTCGAGGTTTTCTTCAACTTTGTAATAATTATACGTTATGTCGGGCGCATGACGATCTCGTGTGCGGCACGAACAAAGAACGCCGACGCAGTAAGAAATGTCTCTCATTATAGCGAACCAACAACTTCGCGTCATTTACTCATATGTACAGGACGCGTGCACGTGCTCATAAGTAACTCATTACTAGCTCAACGAGTGGCTAAACATTCGAATTACTGGGGAATTATTATGGCATCGTCATTGAACACGAGTGGTAGTCGCCTTTTGAAAAACGAATAAACGAATAAGCGAGGTCTTACTGTACCAGGAAAGAGAATGATTCTTCAAGAAAAATTAAATCGATAGTGTAGATTAACATTAACATTTTCTTTTGTAAGGCTTCTTTTTCGAAATAATAAAGTTTGTATACCTACAAAAGAAGTTTATCCCGATGCGTGTAATTTACTGCAACTTGACTGTCGCGTCTGTCCATTACTCGTTATTTCTACTTATACGGCGATATGTATAATTATTGTTGTTGGTCTGGAATGACTTGTTTTTCGTCAATTTTACTACCTTCTATTCAATCAGACGTCGTCGTAAAATCGACTGAAGTCGAAAATAGAAATGAGATATTTCAAGATAAATTTATAATAAATATCGATTTATTGTGTGAGTTACATGTAACATGAAATTGAAAGGAAAATAGTTTTCAAAAGAGGATAAATATAAATATTAACTGGAATGAATGTAGTGCAAGATAAGGAAACATATTATTTTGTGTACAACTCGTAAGATTTAAGTATATGGAGCCAAATATAATGCATTGCATAGAGTGCAAGAATTAATCACACGTTGAATGCGCCAAACAAAATGATATAAAATATACTTGTATTGGTCAAAAATGTGATATAGAATTATTCTTTATTATAATTTAGTTAAATAAATATTTTTATTTTTATATGGTTTGCTCGACACAACCAACTGTAAATACATATATCACATGAGTTTATTTTGTATATCTAAAAAAAGCAGAAGGACAAGAAGAATTTGTATTTTAATTCTTTTAATTCAAATGGTGTACTATCGATACTATACAGTATTACCTAAGATCCCACTAGTAATTAACATATATCAATGTAACGTCGGAATCTGAAATATAATACATATTCTCCCAAAAGTTTCTTCTATTTCGTTAATAACTAATACATACACAATATTTTATGTCTAATGTTACATTATTGAATTGCGTACGATTCATTTTGGTCCATTACGGTTACAACATTAACATCTAAGAAATTAGATCGTCTATTTATATAAACATTGGCACACAAAATAACTGAGTACAAGTAACGGAAGAAACTTTTAGGGTTTTGTGACGTAACAAATCAAACGAACAAATGTTACACATTCTTTGAATAGATTCAATACAATATTATTTTAATTTTCAATACAGACAAACTTGTACGATGATATCGTAAAAGTTCAAAAGTGTTCAAACACTAGCCAGTGGCCGCAGTTTCTTCTATACCTACTTAGAGTTTGTTTCCTCTTTGTTTTTCTCGCGTTCGGCGGTTAAAGAAGGAAAACGCGTTAGCGCAAAGACGGTAGCCATGGTTTCTATGGTCGTGATTGCGGTTCATTTATCCCTTTCAACTAAGACTAGAGATGTATCTCCAGGTTACGACGGTACTTGGCGGTGTTTTCGCGGTAAGAGAGAGGTGAAATTTTCAAGGGAAGTCGGCGAGTGATTGACTGCTCGAAGGTGTAAGCGGCCCGAAACCACAAGGCACCGGAATCAATTTACGGTGTTATAAACAGCTCTCGACCGTCATTAGGATAATTTCTGTCCCAAGGCATGTGGGTGGCAGATGTACGGAGCACCGTTACAAAAGAGGATTGCGTAAATCGTGAATTAACGACGGACCGAGGGTTTCGCATCGACCGATGAACCCATCGGATAAGGGGAGACCCGATTGATTCCGAGTGAAATTGCCGTCCCGAGATCTCCATGTGGGATAAAAACAGTCTTAACAATGTTTCTGATCTTACCAGCCCAGACAAGTAACGCATTTCGACGAACCTTTTGGAAACTCTCAACCTACGGAAGTCAGAACTTTGAATGACTCTACAACAGCATTGTATAACAAGATGAATCTTTAAGAGGGTCCACCTGTGTAAGATTTTCAAAAATCAAAAATTTTATTTCTACATATTTATCATCTACGAGATATTACAATGACTGTCATAGAAGCATTTTATAAAATTCTGCTTAATTCGTTATTTTTCGAACCCCAAACGTGCCCGGCTCAGCGTCGTACTACTTTCGTACGAAACTTTAAACGCGTTTTTCTCGAAACCACGTTTTTGGAAATGGCGAGCAGGATTGCGCAAAATCTATTACATGAATCGGGATGAAATTTTTTTTCTACAACTTTCAAACGTAATTGGTGGTATTGGCGGCGAGATTCATGTTAAAAAAATTTATTTCCAACGTCTATTAGCCATTAGATAGGGGAAAAGATACCTAAAAATATCATTTTTTAGTTTATACGCCACCCTATTAACAATTTTCAACATTTTGTGAATATCTTATCGCCAGTACCTTCAAAATGTAATTATAAAGAAGGTGATATTTTAGTTTTTTGTTTCAGATGATCAAATACGATCAAATCCTGCTCGCCGAATATCTCTTCTACTTTTAAGTGGTCTCGGTAAAGCGCCGTCTAGGAATATCGACATAACGAAACATTGTGATTAAATCAAAAATTAATGTTAAAGCGTCGATCTACCAAATAAAACAAAAATTATCATAATTGCACTAGTACTTTTCCTACAAAGAATTCTTGAAAATTACCTTGAAAATTGAACGTTACACAGGTGGACCCCCTTAACACATTGCGTGCCGATAGCGTGTTGTCGCGGGATTCCATTCTACTACGTGTATGCACCTTTTTCTACCAAATAAAACACGTTTCAAGCGTTGATAGACATACATTCGTTATCGCTTCTTTCCTGTGAATTCATTTCCTTCGACTAAACAGAACACAAATACGGGGTGCGGCAACAAATTTGACGAAAACGAGCGAAAGCGGACGCGATTTAACCGGAAGGCTACTACATGATACATTGCTGCGATTTTAACGCAGTCAATCTCGCCTGAATTGTCAACACGTCAACATAAGCGCAAAGAAATTGGTGAAAGTTGCTTGTGTTATGGAAGCAGAAGGGTTGTTACGTGAATCGATAGTTCGTAATTATTGGGTTCATCTATTTTTTTTTTTCGGAGCGAAAATCTAACAGTCGATTTAAAATGTTTTTTGCTAACATTTGCAATTTTGAGGACAAGTTTTTTCAATATTACCAAATGTCAATAAATTCATTCGATGAAAAAATAATTATTAGGCCGGGGCCACACTATGCGTTTTCGTCGCTGCGGTTATGAAGAATGCGATCATAATAGACGGCAAATTTTCTTCCGCACCCTGTAATAGTGTAGAGCATCATTTTCGTACGCTTTGTGTTTTGAATATAAAAGAATAAGTCTAAGTTGGTTAGAATGTTTTTATAATCTTTCTAAATTAGTGACGATACTAGCGACTAAATGCTGATATAGAAATCTAAGACAGTAATAACAATCTCTGGTCAAGACCAACAATGTTTTTGGTTTATTGATTAATAAGACTATATACTAGTAGTAAAGATGTAAAACATTTTTAAAGTGTCTTATTTTGAATATCTAATCATCATAGGTAGGCGATATAAAGTAGAATTCAGTCATTCGACAGCTAAGGTTTAGCCGGCGCACAACTAATATTGTGAATTGTACATCCTCGCTCATAAATATGTGGACATTTTCTACTTTCAATGAATAATTAATATACACCGTAAATTATTACTATACAACTTTTGTTGTTAAATTCTATATTGGATGTGTATTTAACAACATTTAATAATAATAATAATATTAAATAATATTAAATGTTATATTATTAGGTTGTCCAGAAAGTTCGTGCCAATTGTTAAGAAAAATTCAAAAACACGTATGAATTTTAATATATATTTATTGAGTTACATAGGTGCCATTTTGTTCCATAACCTCTTCACCTTTTAAGGGATGGATACATGTTATTTGTTTTCAACCACTTCGATATATTCAGACCTGTACCACCTACCAAAAATCGACATGGACTTTCCGGACAACCCAAATATTAATTTAATAATATTAAATGTTTTGAGTGCCATATTTAATTTTGTAGTGGAACTATGAGATAGTTTAGATAGAAAAGTTAAGAAAGAATGTTCAATATATCAAACACATTTATGGCGAAATATTACAAAATAAATGAGATAATATTACTTCGGATACAATGAAGAAATTAATAGTATCCAAGTTGGGTAAAAAAAATGTTAATATTATCTAGTTATCTCTAAAGCTTTTTATCACTTAGCTTTTTATATTAGAAAAAACTATTGATAAAATATATTCGCCAATACAACATAAACGTATCGAAAGATAAATGATGACATGTAATTGATTTTAACAGATTTGCAACTTTTATTGGATATTTAGTGTCCACATACTTCTGAGTGGAGGTGTACGTAGTGTACCGAGTTTACGGAGAAGACTTCTTATAAAATGAAGATTGAAATACTTCCAACTAACTTATGTTTAACTTATTAAACATGCCGGTTAAATATCAACAGTTGTAGCCTGATGGTCAGTCTCGCTTGTTGATATATATAGAATAAACAGTTGAAGAAAACTATTACAAACCTTGATAAAATCACAAATAATTGTGAAAAATGTTAAAGTTTCGTGAAGACACGGTAACTGCCATAAATGATGTCTCATTGTCAGATGTACGAAAACGAAACTATGTATAAATACCCAGCGATTGCTACAAGAGAATGCAATTGTTTTCAAAATACAAGAGAAATTACAGATGAGTTCTCATAGAATTTTGTTGTACCGTAGCAATCGTTGAACGAATTAAAGAGTCCAATGTTTGTTGGAATTACTCTTGTACATATATTCACGAACAAAAAATCTTTTAAATGCTTTCTCTCTAAACTCTACTTACCATCGGTCTAAAATATTCAAAAACTTTTCTGAAAATCATGAACATAAATAGATTAGAAAAGATTAGGAATCACAGCCCTACATTTTTCAAACTCTGTATCAGCATTGTGCTTTTACATCCCATTCTTCGAATGATTTCGAGTTCCTTGCGTAGCCAGAGACGATTAGCATTTGTTCGGCAGTCCGAGCTGCGTGCGATAGCCACTTTCAAATATCAGGACTAGGGAAATGTCTGGCGAGCGAAAGATCCGGGTTCTTAGTATCCCAGTCCAGCGATTCCATCGGCCCGATTCTTTTCGCTCTGGAAACGTAACGTTGTTTCATAATTAAGACAACGGAGAGCCTGTATCGCCAAATCCGTGTTGCCCATTCCAGTTTCGCAACGCGCAGTTAACCAATGGCTTGAAACACGGAAACGCAGTGAAAAAGAAATCCGACGAGAACAACGGTGACCTTTTTGGCAAGTCGACAACCCAGTCGGGATAATTAAATCGCGTACGCCAATGTGCAAGACGGTATCGGGCACCAGTATCTCCAATGCCAATACGTTCGGGTTAAGTGGACCGTTCAGCGTGGCAACAATTGCTGCGGGACACCCGTGTTGTCTCGTTGTGCGTTCGGTTATGCTCTCGATCGCTGAGTAGATTCACTGGCGACCGATACTTACCAAGGGGACCGCGATCGACCAGCCACACGGTGCGGTGTAGATAGAAAATTCGAACGCGTCCTAGGTGTGGTTCCCTGAATCGCAACGCGAATCACTTAAGGGCGTCCACCTATGTAACGTTCAATTTTCAAGGCAATTTTCAAGAATTCTTTGTAGGAAAAGTACTAGTGCAATTATGATAATTTTTGTTTTATTTGGTAGATCGACGCTTTAACATTAATTTTTGATTTAATCACAATGTTTCGTTATGTCGATATTCCTAGACGGCGCTTTACCGAGACCACTTAAAAGTAGAAGAGATATTCGGCGAGCAGGATTTGATCGTATTTGATCATCTGAAACAAAAAACTAAAATATCACCTTCTTTATAATTACATTTTGAAGGTACTGGCGATAAGATATTCACAAAATGTTGAAAATTGTTAATAGGGTGGCGTATAAACTAAAAAATGATATTTTCAGGTATCTTTTCCCCTATCTAATGGCTAATAGACGTTGGAAATAAATTTTTTTAACACGAATCTCGCCGCCAATACCTCCAATTACGTTTGAAAGTTGTAGAAAAAAAATTTCATCCCGATTCATGTAATGGATTTTGCGCAATCCTGCTCGCCATTTCCAAAAACGTGGTTTCGAGAAAAACGCGTTTAAAGTTACGTACGAAAGTAGTACGACGCTGAGCCGGGCACGTTTGGGGTTCGAAAAATAACGAATTAAGCAGAATTTTATAAAATGCTTCTATGACAGTCATTGTAATATCTCGTAGATGATAAATATGTAGAAATAAAATTTTTGATTTTTGAAAATCTTACACAGGTGGACCTCCTTAACACTTTCGCTGCGGACGAAAATAAATAACCATTCGCTGGGAGCTGCAATTATACTTTTTTTAATGACAAATTTCTTACAAATGTTCCAATATGATTATTTTGAAAAACATATATTTGGAGTAACTTATTTTATGTAGAATATGCTTGCCGAACAAACCAAATGAAAACTGAAAAATATTAAAAACAACCATATATTTTCAGTTGGACGCACATGTGCGTCATCCACAGCGAAAGTGTTAAGAGGAAGTTACCGTCGAAATGCATGAATGATACGTGAAGTTCTGGAATTTTATTTTAATATAAAATGAATACTTTCGGATACATATTTCAAAGTAATATATTCTTGTATAATTGGTAGTTAAATTTTAATTTTTGTATGAAAAAAGAGTCTAATATGGTGGCTCCAGCTCAGATCAAATAAATAAATAGAGTCGTTTGCTCTGCGCGGGGTACTTCACAGTCTCGCTAGTTTATCTGAACCAAAAACGGATTTCGAATTATTAAAGTAGAATAAATTTAAGAGACCTTACCGTTTTTCATTTTCTAAAAATCCTCTCCATAAAAAAATGGCAGCCGTTTGAAAAAAACGAATTTTGTTACTGTTTTTGTTTTGCTTCAATGAACGAAAAAAAATGTGCTACTCAATTTGGAACAAAACACGCTTCGTGATGGCTCCGCAAATTAAATTTCCTTTGAACTGGCGGAGAATTCCTGAGAATCGGTTAATCCGTTGAAGCTGTAGAGCTATAGCGCTCCACACTCTAAGAAATACTGTTTCGGAAAAAACAGCTAGCTGTTTCCCAGCCGGCGCTATAAATTTTAAAATACCTTACATATGAAAATATCTTCTTACCTATGTGTTCTAAACACTTTAAGGATGCAAATTATGTAAAAAAAAAAATCGAATTTTTCATCGTTATGAACGGTAACCTCCACGTAACGGTTTCGGGTTAGGTGGATTCAAAACTGTCATACTGTTTGCATAGCTTTAGTAATTCATTAATAAATTTTTCAATCAACCAGCTGTATTATGAACTGACGCTAAATGTTACATAAATGAAAAGAGTAAATTTATGTATCCTAAAACATTTTTCAACAATTTTATTTATTAGTGTAACATATCTATTGTTATGTATAAAAATATTAACATACCACAATTACTTTTTCTGTGAAATACAAATTGTTAACAGAAATCACTTCTTTTATTGCGTGCGTACGATAACAGCTCCTTACAACGGTAGAATCTCGATTATCCGAATTAATTAGGGGATATGTGTGTTCTAATATGGGAATTTTCGAATTTAAAAATAAGAATCGATGCACAGCCGTCGCACAATGATTTAAATCGTCAAAAGGCTGGACAGCGGAATATAAATAAAAATCATCTCTAGTGTGTACTGCAATAGAAATGAAAGACAGCCAAAGCTGAAACTTTGGAGAAATTGGTAACTAAAATATCCTAAGTGTGCACCACTGTGTGCACTGATAAGGGCAGGTACTTCAATGAAATCAAAGTAAACCATACATTCAATTATTTGAAAACCATGTCAATGAATTTAAATATTATTATTCCACTTCAATAAATATGAACTTATCATAAAACAGCTTTTTACTTGCATTGCCCTTCGAAAACATCACAAATACGGTGGTGCATAGAAATTAACGACCGGTAGTTTAATTTAGCAACGAAATATGCTGATCGAAAGGTTGCCAATTTACTTTACAATGCAAGAACTCTGATCTTGAATGGGTATCAATGACGGTATCGTGACTGAAGAATGTTACCTCGAAATAGCGATGTTAAACCATACGCTGTGACGTTGGAAAAGGGTTGCAAAGGATTAATCGAGATTACATTAACGGTCGGATCAAAGGTGCGCGCCACTCAGGCCAATTCTTGACTCGGCTTCCCGTCGAGACGTAATAATTAGAAATGAGTGCGCTACCACAGCCTCTCTTATCTCTGGGAAAGCTAAGTAAAAATCATGGTGCTCGCTCTATCGTAGACTCCGATAGATCCGGGCTAAATGGAGCGTTCAGGGAGTTGCCTCTCTCGACTAACTGGTCTCAACGGCCAGCGAACTCGCCCGCGAGATGTCGAATGATCGATGAATTCCGTGGCGCCGTACCTGTTTCTGGCACACAAAGAAAAGCCGGCTTATCGTCACGACACGACACAATGACCCGGTGACAGCGGCCGATTTTAGCTCACCAGTATTTATATGGCGCGCTACATCTGATACCGATTCCCTGTCCCTCTCAAGTGTCTCCATTAACTCGTTGCAACTTCAATTTTCGTTTAAGGAGGTATTTCACTGTGAACGCACAAAAAAAAGCATATTTTCAATAATTTTTTTCTCAGGAACTATTGTATAAAATTGAATAAATGTTTTCCCCTTAAAGGTATGATTAAGGAAAGTAAATACAAAATTTTTTTTTTGGTAAAAAATATTTCGTCATTTATTTACAAAATAATATGCATGTGTGCAAAAAAAAAAGTTATCCGCTGGCGCAAGTGATTTTGGCTCTCCTGGTAATCTGAAACAGAAAATTGAAAAAGTTTATTAAACTATGTTGTCACACCTATGGTCGGAACCTCCACTTATTTATTTCATCGAAAATAAACAAAATGGCAGCGTTTCTTGTGAAAGAGAAAAGAAAAAAACACTTTTTTTGTACCGTAAATCAGGTGAAATTGTAAGTAAAATTCAAAATATCAACTACTTGGAGGTTCCGACGATAGGTGTGACGACATAGTTTAATAAACTTTTTCAATTTTCTGTTTCAGATTACCAGGAGAGCCAAAATCACTTGCGCCAGCGGATAACTTTTTTTTTTGCACACATGCACATTATTTTATAAATAAATGACGAAATATTTTTTACCAAAAAAAAAATTTTGTATTTACTTTCCTTAATCATACCTTTAAGGGGAAAACATTTATTCAATTTTATACAATAGTTCCTGAGAAAAAAATTATTGAAAATATGCTTTTTTTTGTGCGTTCACAGTGAAATACCCCCTTAACTGCATCGTGCTAACGTTTGAAAGTCAAGGACGAAAACGATCATAGTATTCCCATATGATTACACTATTTTGTAGTACGAAGAATTACTCATACAATATGGGCAAAAAGTGTTTGGAGTTACAAGAGTTTGATTTGTATATGCCGCAGGGAGATGTTAAAAATGGAGATTTGATCAAATCCCTAAGGTAGATTCAAAATATGACTAGATTAAGAGATGCACGATTCTGGGATAATATTTCGTGAGGTACGACTAAAATCACGTGAAGGTTAAATAATTATATTAATCTGACGTATGTGTATTAAATCTAGCATCGAGTTGTGTAATATTCGCCTGACTGGGTTAGGTTTGTGACTAGTTTTAAAGGGGAGTGGTTATAAGCGAAACATAGAGCCGTGTGAGTTGTTATTTTAACATTTTCCGTAAATTGATCATCTAACTTAGGGATTTGATCAAATCTCCATTTTTATCATCTCTCTGCGACATATACAAATTCACAGTGGTCATGATTTGCCATATATCATGTTGATGATGAATTCTTCTTTACTGTCAAACAAGAGTACATGTTACATTTTTTGGTTAAATACATTTGAAGACTGATTTTATTTTTAACAATAAAATAGTCGTAGGCGTGAAAATACTGACTCAAAGAAGTTACGGGTGTTCATGTAATCATGAATATCTTAGAGTTTAATATCAAAAAGTTTAATTTAATATTCCATGATTTTTGATACCCTTCGATATGACGAAGAATAATTTTACAAAACTATTACAGAAAGAACAAATTTTTGTTCAGAGTAATATGAATACTTGCATTTCCATCGAAAGACTATTTCTAGGATCATTTAAAGCATTTTTCGGACTGCATTTCTGTGTGCAAAGTTTCAAATGATTTTTTTTCACTTTCCAATTTTTCAATTTTCTGTAGTAATTGCAGTGAATATTATTTCCTTTCTTTTAATATTTATTAAATATGATAAGATTGAAAATATTGGAAGAATATAATTTATTACTTTATCATTATCACGATTGTTTTATCTTATTAAATTTGAATATTATACGTTAAATATAACTATTGGTAATGGATCAACATTTAAAAATGAACTATGAAAAAGAAGCATATCTAGAGATCTAGAGACGCGGTAGTGTCTCGGCGCCAAGTACATGAAAAATTATCCGTCACCACGTATATATGGCGTTGGAGCTATCTCGTATCTTTTACAGGAGAGATGGTCCATTCCAACCTAACCTGAAACTTCTTTCATGAATATCTCAACACGCCTGCAATATTTTCTAAATTTAAAGGCATTTTTCTTGTATAAACCGCATATAAGCTTTCGAATAAAACCAAAATCAATCAAATCGGTCCACGAACAACTGAGATATCGTAATATTATGTCATAAATCTGTCAGAAACGGTATTTTTCGTATGATTTTCCCGTCGTCAATCCTTAGCCAATAGGAGCTAAGCAAAAGCCAAGTGTCGTTCGTCGACTCTCGGAATCATTCGGTTCGGCATGACTCGTCGGCCATCGAGCGTCGAGAGTCGAAACAGATGATGTCATCATTCATAACTTGCCAAGTGTCAAAAGTTTTTATACTATTGCATTATTAGTTATATTTATATCAGCAAAATGTTTTCAATTTAGACTTTTTATGTAGGGTTTAATAAGAAATTGCAGCCAGTGTTGTAAAGTGTTGATTGATCGATCTTGACTACAAGGTAAGTTGTCAAAATCTAAAATGCGAAATACCTTTATTCATACAGAAAACTGTTTTTAATATAGATCTATACCACCAAAGTGTTTTGAATTTAAACTTTTTAAGCAGAGCTTATACAAATGAAGGGAACCACCGTCTTGGAGGTTATTCGTTAACAAATTGCAGCAACTGTTGTAAAATGTTTATCCATTTTCATTACAAGGTAAGTGGTCAAAATCTGAATTGTCAGGTACCTTCATTCATACAGAATAGATCCATACCACTAAAATGTTTTTAATTTAGACTTTTTATGTAGAGCTTATAGAAATGGAGTCATTTTCTCATTCCATCATTAACATTAAAATTTTTTACAGCAAGAAAAAAAACTGCAGGTATATATAATTATTTATAAATTGAACGAATAAGTGTTTATAATTAATAAATTATATGAAATATATATATTCGCTTTTGTTATCCCCTCTCCCTTTATTTTACTCTATTCAATTAAAGAAACAAATAATAATTTAGACTTCTTGTGTAGAGTTTAGAAAAATATCAATTTTATTTGTATAAATTTAAAATAGATTCTATATAATAAATTATTTGTAAAAAGAAGTGAGATCCGATAAAAGACTTCAAAGAAGTAAAAAAATTACGCCAGGTACATGAAAAAGTGGAGTACCCAAGTTATCGTTGAAAAATAGAAGATCCCCATAGAAAACTACAAGAAAATAGAAAAAGATGTGAAAGCGAAATAAGGTGCCAGAATTTGTCTAGATTTCCACGGCCTGGAAGTCATATGATTGGCTTGGCCAAGCAAGGTCAAAGTGTCGATGAATAATAATTATTTTAAAACGCAAAATAATGAAAGTGTACTGATATTGTCAGAGTTTTAAACTGACAAATTATCTGAAAGCCTGTGAGAGGAGAGGTATCTGCGTCAATGAGTGTCCTTAGAAATATTTTAAAACACAATAAAATGAAAATGTACTCATATTGTCAAAGTTTTAAATTGACAAATTATGTGAAAGTCTGCGAGAGAGAAAGTATGGGTATTGATGATCTGAGAATGCTTTGCCTGGCCACGCCAAGCATTTGACTTCCAGGCCGCGGACATCTAGGCCAATTTTTAAACAGTCTCAGTTTGTAGATGATACACTATTTAGCTTCTACATTTCACTGCCAAACTACGGAGCAGTCACTTTACATGAATTGTCATTAGGATCTGAACGTCCGCACTGTTGAACACAGCATTTTAGCTGCACATAGTTGGAAAGCACCGAATTTGATATTATGTTACACAGTATCACCTTGCACTTTACTGGAAAGGACCTTCATGTACTGGCTGCTCATTTCTATTTCACATCTTTTTCTACTTCCTTGAATTTTTTTAGGGGGATAATAAATATCGTACAATACTAACACAATCAGTCACAGTGAACATCAAGAAGTTACGGCGGTAGTTTGATTTTTTTAACTTAAAATTGGGGGTAATTTACAATATTTCTTTGCTTTCAAGGAATATTCGAATTAAAAACAAATTAGTCGACATATTCCTTGTGTAGTATAGTTTAATGTTAGATGTATTATTTATTCGAAACATTCATTTCTCATCGTCATTTTTAATCCAAGGCATGGTAAAAATACAAATCTACCTTAACGATGTGCATAAAATTGTTTATCTAACAGCAAGACTGAAGAAGATTGTTAATGTAGATTCGTTGAACCTGTTTTAAAGTATAGTCAATATCTTATTTGCCTGCCTAATTTACTTTAATATAAAATCTGCTACTTAGTATAACTAAGTATTACTCATATCTTTATTTTTCATTGTATCTATAAATAACTTTTTAAAACATCTATTGTGTTCTACAGTGTTCTACAATTGTGTTCTATAAATAAGTACAATCACCATGAGGGAATATTAATATGAACATTATGATATTGTGTAAATAATATACATAATTTATCCATTTTAAGAATTCAATATTGATCACTGTGTAGATAGACCAGATTTATCTTAATTTATTGTTCAATAATTTAATTTTACAAAATATTCATTCGTACTAGTAATTTTGCAGCTTCAGTCACCATCTACAACAGAAATTATAATTCTTACTTTATTCCAAATAGTTTATTCCAAAAATACTACACAAATTGTCGAAGAAGCAACGATTAGTGTTTTCTCCCAATTGTAATACTTTTATGTGGCTAGCACCACGTTAATTCCATCGATGACGAGACTAGATACCCAATGATCTTGTTTGACACTGATCTAGATCCGCGGTACAGCTCGAATTCCTTTCGAAAAGTTCTATGGGACACCGTCGCCAGCGTGACGATATTTCTGTCGTATCGTTGGCTTGCGATACCGGACAGATCGTAGGCTGTTTGGCGCAACGTTCGGACACTGGCGACTGCTATAAACGCCTCGGTTTGGACGAGGTTGAATTGACACGCAGCGATATAGAAAAAGAGAGTTGAATATGCATATGATATATTGGATGCTTGTTGCAGTTGTACGCGGTGCTTGTATTCTGATAAATAAGACAAGTTTAACCGGCCGAGACGAGTTGACTCGTGTTTCGCGCTTACGATGTTTGTAGTTTGTCCGAGTACTGTCTCACCGCCCTAACCCAGACCGTCGTTGATGGGTTCATTTGCAATTCACATATTTTTTTCGACCTGGATCAGGGTGGCGCTGTCTGTTCCGAGACAGAAACTGGTACAACTTACAAATCATTTTTCTTTTACGACAGTAAGTTCGTTGTTCATGTTTATAGGAGTAGAGGTACGAACGAGTTCCACTAGGAATACAAAAGCTGTGTCATGGTATCGTCGAGTTTACTATGTAGAATAACACTAGTTTACAGCCACAATGTACATTCAATGCCACAATTTTTTTCTTATGTATTTTGGCCTACTAAACTTGAAAATTGCAAGAAAAATTTTTTCTATGGATAGATTTTTTTTATACGAATTTTTGAGTTTTTTTTTCGATTTTTTTCTTACATACGTTCACATTTCAGGCCATATCTCGAGTTAGAAACGTCCGATTGAGTCGGACAATAAGAAACTGGACATAATTTGACAGTTTCATAAACGTTTCCTATATAAATAGAAAAAAAATACAAAAACAGAGTAAAATTGGAATTTTTGTACCTTTACTCAATTGTTCCTAACTCCGGTATTTATCCATAAATTTTCTTCAACAAAAGCTTGTTTTCTTTGTAAAAGGCGATCTATACGTACACAATAAGAAATTAGACATAATTTGTCAATTTCTATTTTTCCATGGTGATGGAAAAAATATTTGTGTTCTATTTTAGCCGAAAACATCAAAGTTTCTCGTATATATTGGCTCGTAACACTTAAACTATTAAACCGATTGGAAAATAATGTCAAAAGAAATTGTTGGAAATTCAATTACCTTTAAAATGTTTCTAACTAATTCTAAAATGTTTCAATTTAAAATGACGTTTCTAACTCGAGATATGGCCTAAAATGTGAAGGTATGTCAAAAAAAATTCAAAAGAAATTCAAAAATTCATATAAAAAAAACCTATCCATAGAAAAAATTTTTCTTACGATTTTCGAGTTTAGTAGGCCAAAATACATAAGAAAAAAATTGTGGCATTGAATGTACATTTTTTTTTGTTTTATTTTGTAAACTAGTGTAATTATTCTTAACCACTGTATCATCAATGTTTGGCAACTTATCAGATGAATTTTTATTCTTTGTAGTCTCCAAACTATTAATACAATTGAATAGAGAAGTGGTTCTGTAATTATTTCAACTTCGTACTGACCTATGTTATTCTGATGTCTGATATTATGAATATATTACTGGACAGAATTTTCTTCTTTCCTTTGCTGAATCTCATTTGATGGGTTTCAACGGTGTCAAAAATTAAATGTCTTTCATTTTATTCATATTCCAATTGCAATTAGATCATGAATCAACAATCAATCTCTACATATGTCACAAGCAAATGTTCCATATATCTATTTAATACTATGTATATAATTTCAATTTATTTTTACTTATTATAAAATATATCTTGTACTTTTTCTAATGGTACATTATAATACAAAATGAAAGGAGACACATACATATCAGAGAATCTACAATATAAGGACTCGAAACGTTATATTGTAGTATAATCTATGATAGCTAATAAATCGTTGGTAAGAAAATCAAGTCACAGAGTTTTATTTGAATTTTGGTGTGACTAAGGAAAATAAAATCTCACTCGGTAATCCAAAACTAATAGGGTTAATAAACTTGGAGAAATTCTATATTTGGCATATTGGTAGCCTCGTAAGTTGTAAAATTTATTTTTATATTAATAAAGGAAAAGTATTCCAATTTTGTTTTTGCTCTTTTTTCTTCTTACTTGTAAAAATAAATTTCACAATTGACAAGTAAGTTAGTTAAGTAGAGAAAAGTGATCAAAGTCATGCCTCTCCACCTATGTCGAACTCTCAATTAATTCTATTACGTGGTTGCTGTTATCAAATGGCGACTGGAATAACTACTTCAAAATAGTGCTATGAAACACTGGAATCACGTTCATTTATTTGTTATTTAGCATTAACGAGTGACACATTAGTTTCCATATTCGTAATTTGTAAATTTGTATCATCGCATCTTCTCATCAATATAATTTAAATTCTAAATTAGTAAGTATTTATTTTTCACTTTTAATTTGTAGACATAGAATAGAAATTTTGTTTTTCTACTACGTAATTATACTTAATATTAATTATTTGATAGTTATAAATTTCTCTTACACTAATATATTTTTCAATTATATTTTTCTATCATCATTAACATTATTGCTATTATTATTGTCGTTATTATTATTACTATTACAGAGAATTATGTACCGAAGTAGATCGAAATAGTCAACAGAGTGTATATAACTTGTACTAACTATGAATAGATTAAGTATACTTTTACAACCACTTTGTTGACTTTTAATCATCGTTTTAAGAAAATCTTTACTTTATATTATGTTTCCAAATCTGTTGGTACAACTTTCTTATTTTGGCTAATGTAAATATGAAATGATCAGTGGTAGTAAGCATTCTAGAGTAAGCATTCTATCGTCAGCAAATTTCATTACTTAAACAATCATATCTCCGTATTAGATAATAGAGTAGTTATCTTCGTCTTGAATTTAACGGTGTTCAACATGTACCGCTTACCCCACCCGAATCTCTGCCCCGATATTATATATCTATTATTAATCTCCAAAGAAATCCTTTTATAAAAATTCATAACGGGCTCGATGGTTCATCCTGACCTACTTTTACGGTTTTCTTCCGGACCGGAAGTTTGTCACGGCGTCAAGGAGTCCCGCTAAAGGGCGCATCCGGCCCGCTAGATCCTACGTTTCATACTCTAAAACTCGGTCAAGCTGGAGGTACACCAGCGAGGGGAAGAAATATTAATAAACCTCCATTTGGGACGAACTTCCCGGGTCCTTCAAATGTAAGATACCGACAGTTGTGGGTGGAGCGAACCGTTAACCATCGATATCGATAATTGACATTCAAACTTCGATCGTCCTTTATGGCATTATTCGATGCCACAAAGGGTGGCCCTACTTTATCCGTTCAAGATTCCGATCTCGTATCCGGTTCCGCGTTTTTGAATCGTTGGAAAGAATGTTCCATACGTTATTCATAGACGAATTTATATGTATACAAATTAAACGGTCATGATTCGATATTCGAGTCATACTTACTTTGAAATAATACAAATAATAAAACATATTATAATACAAATAATGCAACGTATGCGATGAGTTGAGTACAGTAGTACACATATGTAGGTCTTTTTATTATCATTACGTTTCTTTTTAGACACAAAACGAAGTTTTTTTCTTTACAAATCAAACATACACAGATTATGTCCAAAGTGAATGAAAATTAGATTCATCGAAATCGTTTCTGTAAACAAAGCCGAGGTAGACATTTAAATGATGTCATATTCTATACATATTCGTTGTGCATTAAACTTCACAATAAAAGAAAAATTGGTTCTATTTTAATTAAAAATTACTTAAAATCAACATTACCAAACTTAGTTTTATTTCCGTGTAGACAGTATACACATTATCAGTAAGCAATATTACAAAAAAATAAATTAATTAAACTCTCTCAGACAGTACTTCCACGTAGACAGTATACATGTATATATTAACAGCATTCTCAAGTAGGAGAAGGTAGGAGGTTCTCTAAAAACTAACTCAAGTAGGAATTAAAAATTTTTAATTATGCTTCGCGTCCGAAAAGGTTATTTAATATAATTTAATGTACAGGAAATAGAAATTTAATATATTATTTAATATAATTTAATATATAGGACATAGGAATTATTTCATACTTTTTAGTGGAATTTCAATATTTTTCAAAGTCGGTTATATTTTTTTTTTCCAAAAATTGTTTTATAATTAGTTCTTATTTTATTTCATTTTAACATCATATTGTTCTTATTGAAAAACGCTGCATATCAATTAATCCCATAGGAAACTTCAGAGTGATCAGTCAATAGTCTTTGATTTCTGACCATTACCCGAGGTTTCTCGGTGCGATAACTTCAATCCACTCACGCATGCTATAAATAGCGACTACAACGACCGCTATTTTATTACAATATTTTCCATCGAAAAGAAAGAAAGTCTCTACCGCTATTCTGGGATTTTATTACACCGATATTAACACACGCGGGAATATTTATCGTCGTCGCCGGTCAGAATTTCACGCGTTGAATCCGCAAGACAATTTGAATATACAACACCGAATGTACAAAACGACGTCTCCGCTGGGAGATTACGATCCCGTTGTTACTGCACCGTTCGCTGAATACATCGCGGATTATTATGTGCGATATACGACGATGCACGTTATGCACCTTGTGCAATGGTACTCGACGTTGACACGTGCCATGATTATAACGGTTCGGAACAAATGATATGTACGTACACACAGGTTTACGTCTAGGTATTTTTGCGCTTAGGGTAACAACGAAACACAGGTGGTTTTCGCCTATTTCCTATACGGCAAAGGCAACGAAAGGTAACTCGATAAAATTTCCTAAAATACAAATAAGAACTGAATGCATTTACAATTTTAAATATTATTCTTTTGTTTCAGTATTTTACGTATTTTTAAAGTTTACAAAGTACACAATTTAAAACTAAACTCTTGCAATGCTGTAATCGTTCTGTTCTTCGAAAACTATTTTTTGGACAATTTTTTACATTGAAATTTTGTAGCCAATCGAATATTAATTAAATTTTGGCAGAAACATTTTGTCACAACATCCTGTATGTGTAGATTAGACATATTATTCAATACATTTAACATTTTCCCGGTAATATCTGCACGTATAAACATAACAACTATGAAACGAAAAGGTAGGAAATAGTGAAACGTATTACTCTTTTGAACCAGAGCGACGACTTTGAAATGGCACGCACTATTTAGAGTTTACCTAGTTTAAAATAATGATAAGATTTTAGATTCTGGATACTAGGTTTTCAATTTTAGACACTACATTCTGTAAAATGAAAATGTACACCGTTGACCATGATACATCACTATACCTATAACTTATTCGAAGAATTATGAACGTAATTGGTGAAATAGTTGCTGTACATGAATGAGTCGAATTATTAATGTAAGGAATGTTTGTACTTATTCGAATCATATCAGCACATAGTTGCCATAAAATACGTAATATTCATAACTTACAAGATAACGAGGTTTACCATAGAACGGTGTATGATCCTTACAATAGAAGCTCACAACATCTGTGGGACCACCATGACAGATGTGCTCGAGAAGAACAAATTATGAAGATAAATCATCTGTGGAATGTACTGCAAGAGAAATGAAACGCAGTCAAAGCTGAAACTTTGGAAAAATTGATAAAATACCCTAAGTGTGCATTACTGTGTGCACTGATAAGGACGGGTAAAAGCAAAATTCGAGTAACCATCTATCCAATTGTTTCAATACCATATCAATGAATTTAAATGTGATTACTCCACTTCAATAAATATGAATTTATTTCAAAATAGCTTTTTACTTGAGTCGCATCTCAGAAAAATCACAAATACAGTAATGCATTGAAATGAATCGGTAATGTCCATCATTTGCTTTCTTTTACACAAAATGGCGTTAAATTTCTAGTATTCCATAACAAAAAAAGCCTCCAGTGCAAGAGGTTAGAATTTAAGTTTTGAATTATGGGATGCGAATTGATTTCAAAATAAAAATGTATAGGTTGTCCAGAAAGTGCGTGCCAATATTTAAGAAACATTCGAAGACACGATTGAATTTCGATATATATTTATTGAATTATATATGTACCATTTTGTTCCACAATTTTTCCACCTTTTAAGAGATGTCCACATGTTATTTGTTTTCAACCATTCCGATATATTCAGACCTGTACCGCCTACTATAAATCGGCATGGACTTTTCAGACAACCGAATAAAATGATATAGTCTTACATAACCACTTTATTTAAGAAAGAAATAGTATTCTACATGTAGTAGATAAAGGGTTAAAGCCAATAATTCAATTAGCGTTACCTTTAAAGCTGCAAGTTTATGGCTTCATTGCAAGGTACCCAACGATCCTCTTCTACATTTGGCTTGTCACAGACCTGCATGTGTACGAACGTTTCTACAATCATTGCATGAATCAACGGAGAGCAGACAGTTTTTATCAAGAATTTCTTCATTCCGCGATACCCGGTGTTACTTATACACGTCGTCTCGCGTTACCTCGTCGGTAAGTAAATATTTCGAGAAAATCTTGACCAACGTCTTCGTTCATACGGTTGCTCGAGACCTTTGGACAAGAGCTTTGATAATTATTTGAATAAATTTGCGATGCGAATATGCTTCGTATCGTGTAACAGAAAACTTTAGTTCCTTCGAGTGCTTTGGTGTCTCGAGTTCCTCGAGGTCTGGGAATCGTCGGAGGATTTTCATCCCGAGCGTAACTCCAGTCCCTCGTAGATCTCACATGAAAATTTAGAAAAGATGTTTTTATATATAAGTATGTATTTTATGTAGAAACATTCCTTTTTCTTCATATTCTTTATTGTGAAGAAAAAATTGATCAGTACTCACATACAGTGTTATAACATTTCTTGCTAAATTTATTTTCCTATTTGTAATATAATTAAGTTAATAAACAATTTTGAAAACTGAAACTACAAATTTAAATGGTCGGAATGTCTCTGTAACAAAATGCGTGGAAAGACGTCATCCACTTAATTAATACGTTGCATTGAGGAACCATCGAATTTGTTTATATTTTTCGCTATAAGAGGACGAAATGGACAGATCATAAATTAAAAAGAAAAAAATGTTCACTCCTAATAATAGAAAAGAAGTCGGTATCAAAGAAAAGGGGAAAGCAGATAAAGGTAATAGGTTGTCCCCATAGGTTGTCCTTTCGCTTTATTAATAAGTAATACATGCACAATATTTTATGTCTAATGTTACATTATTGAATTGAGCACGATTCACTTTGCCCCATTACTGTTACAACATGAATATCTATGAAATTATTGTAGATTGTCTGTTTATATAAACACGACCACATAAAATAATTGAGTGCAACTTGCGAAAGAAACTTTCGGGACAACCTAATAGAATAGACAAAAATTAAAATCAATGAGTTTACAAAAGAGAGTTTACAACAGAAAAGCGGACATTTTTAGGTAAAAATCGACATTTTTCAATCAAAATCGACTTGTCACCTTAAAATTAGCTTGATATCGGGTCCAAAAACGTCCGCTTTTCTGCATTCAAACGTCATTTGCTCCCTAAAATACCACCGTAGAATTTTTTTGACAATACCATTCAAAAGCTAAGAATTCGAGAAAGTTTTTCCCGAGGAGTGCCCGCCAAACAACTATGTATTTAAAACCGAAAAACGGATAGAGAAAAAGTCAAATTTTTAACAATTGTCACAATGTAATGTTTGACCTAATTTTTCACTCATTAAACCTACGTAATAAATTTTGATTTTGCATTAGGGAGATGGAAAATTTAATGCTCTTTCGAATGGTGCACTGATTTTTAAGTTTGCACTGTAATTTAGTGGAGTTATGACCATATAAAGAGTGTCAAGTCGAAAACACAGAAAAAAAATTAAAAGTGAAAATACTCGAGAATAAGGCGAAACAAAGAAAATGTCTAAGAGTAATTTTTTGATGGAAATTTGTTGTAGAATTAATACCCTGCGTATGTCCGGTAGACACCCTGTATAAACGTGAGGATTTTTCATCGCGTTTTTCGCGATCCGTCCCACTGTGCATTGAGAAGACTATCATTATATTGCGCACTGTACTCGAAACCAAACAGTGCGCCTCAGTGGTTTCGTTGATCTATCGAACGAGGCTATTCCATTTCCTTGCACAAGATTCCTCGTAGACGGTTTCTCGGTAGCACGCACTCGCCACACAAGGTATTGGCGACGTTATAAATTGATAAAGTTCAGATCGGTCGATGTATCTCGACCGGTTAAAGCCATTGGAGCGCCTCGATTGGCCGCCGCGAAATCCCGCTGACCGGACGGCCGTTCAGGGACAGGTTTCACGCGATGGGTGACACACCGAGCTAATTTATCGCGCTAGGATAATTATCTCGCTGTCTACCGGCCCCAGATCACCCTGGTCGGCCAATCGGCAGTCACCGTTCCGACACACGCTCCTCCCAGCTGTCGCGGGTCACCAGAGACGCGCGACAAGAATGTAGACGACGAACTCACTGCTGTACGTTGCGACACCTTATGACCGTAAATCGTTTCACCTCCGTACTTCGATCCACCTCGATTAATGGATTGATTCGAATATCTTGGGATTAAGAGACTCATGAGGATTAATCGATTCGAAACTCAACCGAATAAAAGCGTCGTGGATCATTCTGTGCATGGACATTGCTCAGCGCAACGCGTTAACCGCTAATTGCCAGATAAACTAGGTCACGTTGTGGATCTGTCGCAGGGAAATGATGAAAATAGAAAGTATAAAGAAAGTACGTGATTTGATCAAATCCCTTAACTGTTTTAGTGAAAAGATGAAATAATATGATTTGATCAAATCCCTTGACTGTTTTAGTGAAAAGATGGAATAATATTGTTTAGATATTAAAAGTATTAATTTAGTAAATCATGCGTTATTAAGTGTAGAGTAGATAATACAATAATAGTCGAAGAAACATAAATTATTTATTAATTACGTTCCCTAAAAATATTCTTTTTGTTTTTTTAAAATATCAGCTTAAGTACCTATTTCTTTTACTAATTAGTCTCGAATAAATAATTTATGTTTCTATGAGTATTGTTTCAATATCTAAACAATATTATTTTATCTTTACACTAAAATAGTTAAGGGATTCGATCAAATCATACTATTTCATCTTTTCGTTAAGGGATTTGATCAAATCACTTACTTTCTTTAGGGAAATTACCTTACGGAGTTGTTATTTTAACATCTCCCGTGAATTGACCATCTATCTTAGGGATTTGATCAAATCTCTATTTTTATCATTTCCCTGCGACAGATCCAGTCTGAGTGGTACTCGTTAGTTCTTGGAGAAGTTATTGGAAATTCGAGAGAATTTCAGACCTGACCGAATAATTTGGAGTATTGCAAATGTTCCAATAGCTGTTAAAATAGATTCACATTTTAAGGTGATGCAGCACAACTATAACACGTATCTCTTTTTTATCGGCACTCATCCGTATTAAAGGGAAGAAAATAACCCCGGAAGTGGAGGTGAAGAACATGTTGTTAAATAACTTGGAAACTAAAGAAGCTAACACCATTTTTTTGTTTTAAATAATGCATTTTGAATGGGTAATTTATTCATGTCAGAAGAAATTGTTTATTTTTTTTTCTTAATAATTTATTTTTGTTCATTTATCTTACTAAACGTTGTTTCGTAAAATGGGGAATTCCTGCTTTCACGCCAAAAATCTGGTTTTTCTACCTTCTTTTTTTTTAAACTAAGCAAAATTTTAATTTGAAATTTTACACTCGCCTTTTAAATACTATTTTAGTATAATGTACAACTTTTTATGGAAAGATTTACCTAAAAATATAAATGTTACTGCTCGTTGACCGTGACGCCGCAAAGGAAACATTGGCCGCTGGTCAACTTGATTTTTACCGTTCAAATGAACTGAAATAAATAATTGAACCAGCGTTTTATTTAATATACATGTCGTTGCGGAACCCTCTAGCGAAAACCCTTCAAATATCATTATTCTAAAATTTGTGTAACATATGGTGGCTGCAAATAAAGTTGCAAGTTACTTGAAACCTTGAAGTGACAATGCATATCCGCTGCTTCTCATTTTTATTTTCATTTAAATTAATCTACGATAACTACATCTTAAATTCAAATGTAAATATTTTCAACGCATAATCTGATCATCCTTAGATGTATTCCTTTGGAATGCTAATCTATTGGATTGTCCAGAAAGTTCGTGCCAAGTTTTAAGAAAAATTCAAAGGCATATTTGAATTTTAATATATACTGAATTACATAGGTACCATTTTGTTCCACAACAGATTCCGCCTCTTAAGGGATGGATACATGTTATTCGTTTTCAACCATTTCGATATATTTAGACCTACATCACCAACCAAAACTCGACATGGACTTTCTAGACAACCCAATATATATAAAGAGTGTCACAAAATTAACGCAAGATTTGAATTTGCCGCCATTTTTGCAGTAAATTGTTGGCAACCCTGAAAGAAGAACAATTTGTCAGCTGAGAGTTTAACGTTAGTAAAAATGGAGCGTTATACTATACAACAACGTGTTTTCATTATTGAACAATATTTCAAAAATAATGAAAGTTTGGCGATCGGAGTTCGAAAATTTAAAAAAAAAGTGGTGAAGCACATTTTTACCTTGATGGCTTTGTTAATCGCCAAAATTGCCGTGTTGGTGGGTATTTAAATTTAGACCAACATTGTTCCGACACACTTATTGGTCACTGAACGCCCGAACGAATTTAAAAAATTAAAAATTTTCGATAATGTAGAAAGTTCTACTTTCTTTTCTAAAGTTGTTTTACATTTTTTTCTAATATTTTCAACGCAATCACCAGAAATACTTTTTAAATGTATTATACTATTCATATGTTCCTCTGTTTCACATGTATTACCAGTTTCTTCCATTTTCCTCTTACGTGTTGGTCTAAATGCGATTTTCTTACACACTTCATATTTTTATTGCAAATTTTGCAATAAATTCTTCTGTCATGGTTATCATTATTGTCGTTGTCATTAATAACAAAATTAGAATCGTTTTTGATCCAACTTAGCATTAATGCTTTTCTACTTTGTCTAACGTTTGGCATTTTTAGAGAATTAAGAGACACTTAATTATATTCACTTTTTCACAGAGGTCATATTAATTGCGATAATTGAACTGAAGTATTCGAAT
Source organism: Hylaeus volcanicus (assembly GCF_026283585.1). Taxonomy (NCBI): domain Eukaryota; kingdom Metazoa; phylum Arthropoda; class Insecta; order Hymenoptera; family Colletidae; genus Hylaeus; species Hylaeus volcanicus. The sequence goes on from NC_071980.1 coordinate 16,271,178, forward strand.
TCCAAATACAAACTGTCACACTTAACGGTCCATTAGCAACACAAGGCATTTGTGTTGTATTGTATTTGTTTTTATTGTGAACTTTTTACAAAGTTATTGGCACATTTCCTGTTACGTCATCTTCTTACCTTCTAATTTTCTTATAAATGTTATTTTCGCGCTTACATTTTATGATACTTGTTATTTTTCAATAAACTAAATTGTACTTAAAGATTTGGTATTCTTACATTGTCTTCTATTTTCCTATTTCTATCCTATATCACTTAATACTATTTTATTTTATGCTTAATTATTATTACCCGTATTCTTCCTGTATTTTAACATTTCTTTTGTTTCCTACTTACTTAACAACAAAAGGTTACAGAAATATGGTTTCATATGGCCTGTATTTGTGTAAACACTACACAATTATAATACGAAAGTATGCTGATAGACGAAACTAACTTGTCGAGATAGATATTTCACATAAGCACGATAAATAACATATGCAATATATTACTGCATATGTTTTTAAACATAATTATGCAAAATATGCAAAATAAAAAATGTATTTTTATAATACTCTAATTTCAAAACAAATTTCTGTCTAGGTCCCATTCTTTTAACTATTTCCTATAAAAATATGCATTCGCATAAACTTCCGCAGTCTAGATATGACAAAGGAACGGGGAAGTTTATTTTTTTTATAATGGCGGGTCTACCTCCCATTTCCCTATAATATTGTTGCGAGGACCCTTTGGATCCTCGAGAAGATGGCGATCGGATCCATCATCTGTCAAGCTGTTAGTTTCGAGCAAGACGCCATTGAGAGCAGACATTCCGAAGTTACATTTAATTGCATTCCTATTGAACATATTTCTATTGTAAAGCTGGTTGTTATTTATTAAAGTTCTTGTTAACTCGTTATGCCGAAACTCAACAATATCGTATGTAATGTAAGCACGTATTCGAAGCGATTCGAATAATTCAGAATTGTGCTGTGGTCCAAGGAAGCACGCATCCTCGGCCCTGTTCCCCATCGATGTTCGTATGGCGCATTGCCGATGGCGAATCTACTATGTAAATAACCGCGAGGCTCGGCTTTTCGCCCGCTCGTGTCGTCCGATCGAACGATCAATGGTAAATGTTAGACTGCATTTAAACTCGCCTCTCTGGCTGTGTGTACGTATTCGTGTGGTACGGATCTATGCAAATAACGACACGTGGGCGGCCGGCTCCGTACGAGCTTGAATGAATCCTTGCGCCACGCCGAGTGAATGGATTTGCGTGGCGTTTAACGACCGCGATGAGTTTCGCTTGTATCGTTTGCCGACGCTAACGGAAGTCTTCCGTCTCCCTGGGTCACGTACCTACAGGTGTGGCAGTCGGTCGTTAAGTGACGGACGAGGGCGGCAATACAGCGGAGAAAACGTAAAACGAACGTGGCAAGACGGCGGCTCGCGTTTCTTGTTACCGTGACTTTGCAATTGATTACGTAAAGCTGAATCAGCTAACGCAAACATGGCGAAACTTATCGCGATCAAGTGCCGACAATTAATTTTCAATAACAAGTGATAAGTGTCACATAAAAATTTATTAAATTCGCTGAGAAATTCTAATATTTGATCACATTTGTACTTTTTTTATGTTACACCTTTGTCTACGATCAGTGATAAAGTATAGTTATAGTTTATTTTATTGCCATGTATACCTTTATGGGTTCTTACATTTGTCCTCGACCCTTACATTATATCCCCTTTTCCTTATCTAGTAATCTTAAAATCTATAATCTTAGGTTATCTGAGTGATAAAGTAATTAAGGTACGTAACATGGTAAAACATTAAGTGTAGATGATAGAAAGTATATAGCTTATTTATTTAATTCATACTGTTTATTATAAAATGAATTTCAGAAAAATGGATGTCATATTTTGACTCTTCTTTGATTCGTGGACACCTACTAAAACTATTACTTAATATTAATATTTGTAAATAAACACTATTCAAATATCTCGTCGGGTATGTTTTTGACCGATAATTTCTTTTATACGTTAAGACGTATCGTTAAGATGTATTACAGAAAATTGGTTTAAAGTGTTTTGTTCCGACATTACTCCATTCCTCTGCCAGCCTATGTTTTAGCATTTCCTTTGATGATATTGTCTTTTCATGACTAGAACTTTTGAACAAATTTAAAACAAATATGCTTGTATAACGCGGACTTTGTGTTTTGAGTTATTATTCTAATAAAAGTTAAATATATTATGAATCCCAGTATTGGTTACACTTTTATCCAAATTACTCATGAGGGTTTAAATACACATTTTTGTCTATTACTTCATTAATAAAACCAAGCTCGCCAACATCAACGGTTAAAATACGTCCTATACACAGTTGAAAATTCTGTGTTCTTGCATATATAAATCCATTAGTTAAATGTTTTGTGTTATTCATTTTACATAACTGAGTGTAAAATTATCTAAAGTTGAATGTGTTATTTGATCGCAACAAAGGTTTCATGTTAGAATAGTGAAAAATTATAAATGGTAAATTTTAAAAGTCATCTGAAAATTAACACAAAATAACAGTTAAATTGTCAGAATTCATATTTAACGAATCGTTAATTTATTACACATTGTCTGCATTAGCTTATCGTAAAAACAATGTCACGTATTATTTGCAACGTTTAATTTGTGTAGGGTTTCACACAAAAATTGTGTTATTTAGATTCAATAATATTTATGATCTGTAATGCGAACACTAATTGTAAGTTAGTGTTGTTCGACTGAAGACGCTCACGCTTCCCGAGTTTTTTGTATCACTACCGCATATCGCATAAGAATCAGGTACACTAAGCATTGTCGGCTTGTATCTTACACACATTGTCGCTTAATTAATACGTGATTAGATTTGAAAAGAAAAGCAAACGATCATCTCTGTTTTATCTCTATTTTAATGTTGTATAGAAGTTCTGCAATGACAAAGTACTGTAGGTAATTAACATAAAAATTATGTTAAGCTGAATTTAACACTACAAGTTTGTTAAACTTATACAAAAAAATGATTAAAGTTACTAGTTTTTTAATCTACAATAGCTTGTTAATCTATTCAACATTGAGCTTGTGATATCGATTGACGCATGGTATGTTAAATTAACACAACAATATTGAAGGGCCATTTGGGATTTGTGATTTGTGATGTGTGTTGTGTTGAATTTAACACAAAATGTTCAACAGTGCAGTTATTATTGATAGGTAATTCACAAAGCTGCTATGCGATACACTGATGCTCGAGGTGTTGAAAGCTGCAAAGAGACTAATTGACAGAAAACGAAAATGAGGGTTTAAATACACATTTTTGTCTATAATTTCATACGAAAAACCCCATAACTTCAAGTAATGACATTTTACTTAAATTTACAGCTTGAAATAACTTCTTACCGAGCAACTATGAAAAAGTTCATTTTACAACTACATCGCCTTAGCAATGAAGCAATTTTCTTCGACGACGGAAGCTCGAACCCGCTGCTAAATACTAAAATTATTGATCAATTAATTAACTACGTATGCTTTCGCTGGTAAAGGATGGGGGTGGTCGAGTACAGGTTTACGGCACCGCGTAGAAAGCCGTTTCGCGTTCGGATTTAATATTGTCCGCGAGTTTCCTCGCAAATTACTGCTAGTACTGTCCCTGCTTCTTCTTGTACGACGTCCTCGAAGACATTCTCCGGCTCGTGTATCGTTTTCCAAGCGGCGCTGGCTTTTACCGTTACGAAAGCACGTGCGACTGCATTAAATCTCGCGCCCGCTGCGAACGAGGGAGTATGAGAAGGAAGACGGATCGTAAGGTGCAGCCATATAGCGCGGCACCGGTTGCCCACGCCTCGTGATCCTTCACTGTTCTTCAACGTCGATATTCAAATCAGCGCCTCCTCCACCCTGTCCTTTCTTTCACGGCACTATACGTCCTCTTTTTACCACCTTTTCGTCCCGTAATTTACCGTTACAAAGGCTCTCGCCCACGCGTCTCTTTTCCCTCTGACCCGAGACACCTCCTCCCCCCACCCAACCCCCCTTTAACGCTCCTTTGGCGTTTCAGGCACAATCGAGAATCGATACGTCGATTCATAGTACCATTGTCCTCGACTCGATCCACCTCCGATCGGATCACGCACCGCCGATGATCCTCGTTCACGAGGACATGGCAGGTGCCAGTGACGAGAAACGCCTCGTGAAAAATGTCCCTCGTCACGATCGATCGGCAACAACGACAACAGGTATGTAATCCTTTGGCCGGGTGAAGAGACATTGATTAGTGCAGCATCGCGCCCCACTGTCCGAAAGATTGGCCGGCTGACTTTTGATATTGTCGAAAGCGCCGAGGCGAAGAATGTGCCCTTGGAAGCGTTAAGAAGCTACCTGTCCCATAGGGGATATTTTGACTCGAGCTCGTATTCTTAGCATCGGATTAATTCGCTCGTAGTACGGAGGATTTCATTTTCTCAGGTGTGCGGAAAGGAAGTATTACATTTGGTCACAGTTTATACTATCTTCCTATTTACTTGCATTTCTTGATGTTCAAGGCACCGCGAGTCTAACATTGGAAATTAACTGTATGCTTACTCGCATCTGTTTCATTTTTATCTCAAGTTTTGTAGTTTATGAAATTATGAAATTCGATACGATGACTATATCGTTGGTGTGGGACCTTTGATTGAGGAATGAATGTATAATAGTTTACCTACATGAATTGTTGGCGTATTTAAATCACGCGCCAGAGTATGTAAGCAGCTCTGACTACGCGTCCGATATTTTTTTGTTTTTAGTTCTAGAACATTGGCCACATTGAATTTCTCGTTTATGTTTCTTCTCACGTGCAATGTGCTATTCAAAATGTTATTAATAAAATAATATATGTACTTTGATTTAACAATGCAAACTCGTGTATCATGAATAAATGGAGATTTTGTTGATCACAGGTGATGATAGTTGGCGATGAAGGAACCAAGAAAGTATTTTTTCATTGTTCTTCTGAAGAGTCAGAACGACTTACAGTCAGTGTAATAAGTATTCGTACAAGAACCAATTCAAAATAAAACTTCATATATTTATTTTATTAGTAAATTTTAGAGGAAGAAATAACTAACCAACATTCCTACATATTTTTAGAGTAGAATTTGCGTAAATTAAAGTTTATTATTTATAATGTTAACCTCTTATGTATTTCTTTTTTCTTATTAATTTTATTTCGAATTGGTTCCTGTACGAATACTTATTACACTGACTGTATAAAATTAGTCGAAGGAATGGCACGATGTTATTAAAGCCAAAGGGTTATGAACAAAATATTAATTAATAAAACTTTTAAGTAATAGTACAAGAAAGTATGGTGTTTCTATGAATTTTAATTTTGTAGGTCGAGGTAAAACATATGTATTCTAAATGATAATAGATAATAATCTAATAGATAATAGAGTAAATTTCCTGAAATTAACACAGCAATTGTGATTACTTTCACACTGTTATGAATTATTAAAATAATAAACAATACTTTATCCACAAATCTTAGTGATTAGTTCAATTTTATTCCATGCTGTAATACTCCATGTAATACTTCATCACTTTCAAATACGAGGCGATATTATTTCCATATTTCCGTCTAGCCATTAATTTTCCAATTTGATCGATGATGGAGAGCATCGTAGACGATCCTCGGCTCTTTCACGATCAGATTAGATTACCGTCGCGAAGACACCAACGTTGTTAGTCACTCTACGTGTATCTCTGCCTACCAACGCGCCTTCTAACGTATGCGCAGTTACTGCTTACCTGCATTTAAATGCGAACATACATTGCGTGTGGAATATCTCGTGTGTCTGAATTCGTCGCCGCGAATCCTACACTTCTGTATATAAACGTTGGATATCGTGGATTCTACATTCTATAGTCATAAGTAAGCTCTGTTAACACCTGACCGAACGACAATAACCCAGCGATCTAATTTACCGCGACGTGTATCGCCTTCCGCAATATAAACTGTTATATTCTTCTATTATGTAGTCTTCTAACTGTTATATTATTCTTATTTTAATACGTGTAACTGCTTCATTGAAAATATCAAAAAACCTAACGTAACACTTAATTGGGTAATTGGGTAAATCTTAATTGTCGAACGTATAAGCACCGGTAGTTATACTACCCATCTATGGAAATATAATATTCAAAATAAAACACTTTCAATGCGTTTTACATATTTACCAATAGCATATAGTGTTACAGAAAAATATACCATAGTAATATATCAATAAAACAGAAAATGCAATTTTTTAATTGTATTCGACATTTTGATTACATATATTTTAATTCTCAACAAAAAGTAATAATGACTTTTTTGAAAATTTATACTTCCTTAAAAAAATGTTTTACAGTTTGTCTGAATTAAAGTTAGTACTTTCTGGGCACCTTAGAGTATATTCTACCATTCCACTATGTCAACAGATACATACCCCCAGACCATTACCGATTCACTTCTATGTTTAACGGTGGAATTAATATTTTTTATTTGAAATTATTCATTTGGTCGGCGCCACACTGTCATTTTACCATCCCAATGAAGAATGTTGCACTTACATCCATCTATAAAAATAACTTATTTCCAAAAATCAAAATCATTATTTCAATGTTTTCTTGCAAACCCTGGTTTTTTCTCTAATTTCTGACATTGATAAGCGGCTTCTTTCGAGCTGTACAATCATAGAATCTATGCTTTCGCCGATTATCTAAATATTTGTCCACCTCATTTGCGAGTTTAAGAATATGTACGTACTAATAATAAGCTTTGGATTCTCTTTCATTTTTCTTAGTATCCACTTTTCATCGTAAGTATTGAACTTCTAATTTGGAGCTCATATTGAATTATTTGTTATTCTATTTTCTTCTTGATACCGATTTATAATATATTCCACATTTCTGTTAATAGTTTCCGCAATTTCACGATAACATTTGTCACGATCATTATTGCTTATAGATAACAGTTTTTCCCTTCTTTGGCGTTGCTTCATCTTTGCTAGTTTTTCACTTTTTATTTAGGATTTCAAACTTGCACGCTACATAACACTTTATAATATATTAAAACAATGGAATTTCGAAGTTGTTGATTATGATTATCTTTTATAACCACATGAATAGATGTAATAGTAGATGTATTTGAACAATTATTCGATTAAATAATACAGAATGGATGATAAAAAAGTTGCTTGTCGTATTGATTTGACAATTGTCAAATCTATTACACGTAAATAATAATATTATATGTAAACATTTCGATCACAATTTGGACCCTCTTCGATAATATTTGCTTTCATAAGCATAACAAAGTATAAGGGAGCACAAGTGCCAGCTCTTTAAAAATATAGACAATCAATGTGGTTAGCTATTTACTATTAGGAAAGCTAAAAAATAAAAATATGAAAATGTTCGACATTAAAAGTACATTAATGAAGCTAAATAATACACAAGTGCATTATCAAGCTTATCTTGTATACTCGAAACAAGGAAGAAACTAGAAAAAAGAAGAAAAGCATTAAATAATGAATTTATTTTCTTTCCGTTTAATAAATCATCCATTATGAATTGTCTCAAGATAACTTCGTAAATACGACTGTTATATGTCATAGGTTATCTAGATTTGAATACAATATATTATAACAAGATTGCGAATCTTTATGCGAAATGAAATCTTTCAAATGTGTCTACATAAATTGAACCTAAGTAAGAACTTATTTTACTTCATAAATATTATAATATGAATTTTACTTTTAATATGGTTTTATATTATTGCATACTATGTGCATTTTGTAGTTTCTTGCACATTAACATTTCCTATAAATGCATAAAAATCCACAGTCTAACCATAACAAATAATTTTGTACGAATTTCAGAATTATTTTAAAATAGAAAAATACCAGAGGAACATTCTGTACAACAATTAATATAATTCTAGCATACTTTGTGCTTGGCATACAAACACGACCAAATAATCAGCGTGTGCTAGAGAAATGAAAATGTGCAAGTGAATGTGGAGTTGCAGAGTTCTATGATAAGACATTTACGTCTCCGAATTTGCATATAAAATTCATCTGCGGCGCAGTACAAGTTTTCTGTGAATTCGATTGTAGTTTAAAGAATATGATTTAATCGCATGCAGACTTTCAGAGTGTCGATTAAACAACACAGGTGAATGTCGATGAGTATTATGTTATTACACGTAAGCAAATGTTTATCTATGCTAGTATTACTTACAATCAGAGTCGAAGAACGTCACGTGGATGATACTTAAGCAGTGATGTCTAGCAACGGCGAAGATTCGTAAGGAATTTATCCATCTTTGATGTTTGATTAAATATTAACAATTATGAAATGGTAGGACGGTATTGTGTACGCGTCGATACTACGCAGCGATCTTCGACACATGACAGCGTAATTTCAAAGAGTAAGAATGATGCGCTATAAAACATTGATAGTCGACGATGTTACGTTACAATGTTCTGTTAAAAGAATGTATAGGATACGGTTGAACGGTTCTGACAATATCCTCGTTATTATATCATTTTGTTATCTATCGATCGTCATTTGGAAACAGGTACCATTGGTTCCAGAAATTATAACCACAGAAACATTACAGATAGAGTAAGTGTGTCGTACCCTACCTGTCTCTGTCTACTAGCACATTTTTATATCAATTTTATATCAATGGTAAACAGTTATCGTTTATACTCTTAATAATTACATGTATATTTTACACTCACGTTAATAAAAACACAAAGGTAGATAGGATACCCCAATTTTTGTTCTCTTTCTAAGGCCTACGTCTTTCCTGCTCTATCTATAATATCTCTATGGTTATAACACATTTCACTCGACCGATCGATTCACGACCGATGCAGTTGAATTTCTAATAAACGTGCAATGAAGAGTACGATTTATGTTTCTCGCCTCTGTTGGAAGCTTTTACTGCAGATTTAAATACACTGGCGACACCCAGTCAACCAACGACACTTTCAAGATTCAATTTCCCTTGGTGTCGTAAATTTCTTCTATAAAAACTGTAATAATGATCGAACCGATTTCTAGTCTCGTATATACACGAATCAATTTTAATTTTATTAACGCGATCGTTGGAAATTACCCCGGAATTGGTCCGCTGTTTTGTAAGATAATTTTCGCTCTCTAGTTCTTAAAAGTATCACGGAAGCTATTATTCCTTTCTATGGAATTCTATGTTGCGTATTCGTCAAATTTTTATTAACTTTTTGTTAAGATATTACGAGCAGTGGTGCGTTATACCACCATAGAGTTGGAAGCAAAATAAAATATGGGTTATCATTTTAATTTAAATTTGAATTTATCGAGAATAAAAGCAAAAAAAATTAAAATGAAGTTTCTATAACTTGCTCAAATCGAAGATTCGAATAAAATTTAAATAAAATCCGTGATATTCTCTCTTAAAATTAAAATGTAAATATTTGAATAAGGATTTAACTATAGAGATGGAAGCAAAATAAAATATGGGTTATCATTTTAATTTAAATTTGAATTTATCGAGAATAAAAGCAAAAAAAATTAAAATGAAGTTTCTATAACTTGCTCAAATCGAAGCTTCGAATAAAATTTAAATGAAATCCGTGATATTCTCTCTTAAAATTAAAATGTAAATATTTGAATAAGGCTTTAACGCTTTCGCTGAGATCGTTGATTCATTTTTGACAACGAACAATAGGTTCATTATGCTTGTAGTGTATTGATGATCCAACAGTCGCAAAATAAGGTACACCTGAATTTAATGTTGGCGTCAGTCACTGTTGAAGTTGGTGCCTTGTTTGGAATATATATGTGTGTGAGTGTAACAAAAGAGATTGAGAGACTAGAACAGAATAATTCTGTTCATTTGTCATAATTAAATGTATTAATAATAAGTTCAGATAATAGAAATACAATGACATATCTCTAAACAAAATTGGAACCGAAGTTTACTGAACCCACTTAAAGAAAATTACAACACATATTAGGTAGACTGAAAAGTAATGTCGTTTCTACGAATCTCAATACTTATTTATCATTCATCAACACATTGTTTTTTATCGATCTGGCATTAAAAATTTGCATTAGCAAATTTGCATTTGCACTAGATAGCAAAAAGCTGTTGATGACGAGAGTGATTACATAATTCATTAAAAACAGAAATTTATTAAGAATGTGTTTGAATTTAATGTGAAAGACATTACTTTTCGGTTCCCCTAATACATATGTATTTTTATTAAAAATAAGTATGAAGGACTTTACAATAAAATGTAAAGAAATATAAAGCTTTCATACATCGAAATAATGGAGGAAGCCAGGGCATGTAGCTATCACTTCCGTAATGGACGGCTCGTTTGTTATTTGATCAAACTTTGATTCATCCTCGACGTACACAAGATCAATCGATGGATCACTCCATCCTGAAAGCAGGAAAAGTACCTGACGTCGGTTGAAATCTCCGCATTCGAATTTTATAGCCAACGCGTTGCGTCATCGAACGTCCGCCAACAAATAAACAAAAGGAGGCTCGATCAACGCATAGATCAGCATAAATTCGAATGATAATGCGCGCTTCCACCGATACACAGTGCAGATAAGCGACGCGCATACGTGTTAAACGCGCGATGACCACGGGTCCAGGTGTCATTCGAGCTGGTATTCGTCGAGATCCTCGACGGTCCTTTTCTTCGTCCCCTGGTCCCCTCGATTTCTCTCTCTTTCTCCGGAGTCGGCCGTGTGTTTACAACTGCGACGACACCTCTGTTCGCACCTTGGTGCATCGTCTCGGGTTTCGTTCGCGCGTGCTCCGGCTCGCGAAATATTCACGACACGTGCAGATTATCGCCACCTTCTGGCACCGTTTTCCCCGCGCGAACGTATCCCGGCCGAGGCATTGAAGATTGGATCGAATGTCCTCGACGAAGCGTTCTCGGTACAGGCCGCGAGCGATTCCCGTTGCTTTTATCTAGAGCTTTACCTGCGACCCAGGGCTTCACCGACGCATTTAAGATGCATTTATGCGTGCACAGACTGCGTCGTTTCATCCGGTATCCTCTGGTTGCTCTCGTTCGCCGGAGCACGAGCCGAGCATCGCCTTTTCCGACAGGTTAGATCGTTATATCGGATCAATTACAATGTACACCGTTCGAGAACACGCATCGCGATCGGTTCGGTGCGTGTTTCTACTCCGGGCGGGTTTGTTCAATTATCTTTCGACGGTACGATAATGAACGCGGGACATTTCGCGTTTCGATAGCGCGACGACTGGTTTCGCATAAAATAGCCATCACGATCGTGGCAGTTGGAGATAAAATTAAATTTAATGGTAAGTAAATATCGTGCTGACACTAGGTAAATCATATAATGTTATCTATACATATACAGGGTGTTCAGGCTATTACTAGCCAGCATTTTGTTTGTGTATATCGTTAATATTAGAAAAAAATGAAAGAGGGGAAAAGTAGTGTTGTTTTTTATACACAACAAACTGATATGTGCATTTTTTTTATATCCACATTATTTTGAAAGAAACAAAGGTGACCTCAAATTTTTTAAATGGATTGGTAATATTTTTTTTTATATAATATGAAAACGCGTGTCAAGACGAATTCATCGTCAGAGTTGCCAACAATTTACTGCAAAAATGGTGGCAAATTCAAATCTTGCGTTAATTCTGGGACACCCTTTGTAAGAATGAAACCCTGACTCACTGACATATCAACGTCCAGGCCTAACCCAGTCCTAAAAAGCTGAAATTTTGCACAGAGGTTTTCTTTATGATGTAAAGGATATTTCGAAATTCAACCCCTAAGGGGGTAAAAAGAGGTTGCAACGTTTGTATGAAGAATATTTTATTTGTAGTCGGATTTGCTTGAAACTTCGTCTTAATGCTCTTTGATAGAATTAATCAAACACCTATTTCGGCATTTTAAAAAATTCAACCCCTGAAGGGGTGAAAAGGGGCTGCAAAGTTTGTATCAACGCCCAAGCTAAACCCTTAAACCCTCTACAATAATGAAAATATCTTATCCTACCTAACAAAATCAAAGTTGACATTCAAATAACCTTGAAATGCCAACCAACAAAAAACACTGATACTGCCGCCCTCTTCTCCTTTGAAATCCTTGGACAAGTGTTTCACACTTTTTTAATATCTTCCGTACCTTTGAGATATTCGGCTGGAAAGTTTTCAAATGAACACTCGGTATAAAGAGAGCTGCAGCGATAATTAAACCACAAATAAACAAAGTACCTATACAATTATTAAACAGCAGAAACATACAACAGTAAATTTACTGTTAACAGTCGATTAATATAAGTGTTCGTATTTCACTTTACTACTATATGAAGTAAAAGAAATCCTCATAACATTTAACATAATAGTTGTTTTTGATGTCCAGCGGCTTTCTCGGTTTGGTTAACTGATGTCTATAATTCCGAAAAATCGGATATAGTGAATTACAAAAATGCCAAAAATGTCATAAATTGTAATACATTTTCTAGGGATTCCCGTTCTCAATTTTGTTTCTCAATGTTTTCAATTTTAAATATTAACAAAACGGCAAAAACGTGAAGCTTTTGATCGATTTGTGACAAGAAATGTATTAATCATTTTAAAAATACAAAAGGAAATGAACGATACACACGGATTGACCCGGTGCAAAAGGTAGTGCTGATTGTCATAGAATCAGGTCTGGGTCAACAATATGTGCTTCGATCTCTTCCTGTTTTCGTTTCTTATCGTACGGAGTCAAGGCTAACACGCTACCCGGAAACCCGAACCCAAACCTGAACCCGAACATGAGCCGTGTAGTACGATCGACATGATATTGCAATCGTATTATTCGACGCGATGGCTATCGCCTGCGCGACAAGTTCCGACGCGTGCTGCAAAAATAGCAACACGTTTTTATTCCTGCGTCAAAATGTTGCTGGAATGTAATCATAGAATCTGTTTACCGTAAGATATACTTTTATTTGAAATAAAAAAATTCGTTTAATGCAATGTACTTCGCCAAAATGTTACCAAATATCACCTTTCGCCAAATATCACCTTTAGGAATATTACACGCTTTTAGGAATATATCGTGGAAAGAGAAGTGGTTGCAATTTGGCATTAACGTTAAATGCTGGACACATGGTTTAGAGAGCTAGGGAAAGTATTCTGTTTTATCTTTTTCCTGTAACTATTTTATTGATATTTTTTTGAAACGGATTCCCTCTGAGTGAGTCTTATAGCTCCCTTGAGCTATACCGGGACCCATCAGAGAAAATCTCTGTCCTCAAGAACTAGCAGCCCTTCGGAATTTTCGTTTTTTTTGTTTCATTTCATTTTGATTACGCCCCTGAGTGTAGCAATTTGTGTCGCAGCTGTAAAAAGGACCATGTATTCAAAAGGAAAAAGTTTTCGTATTACTCACAGTCGCACTATAGTATATTATTTTCTATTTACATAAATGCATTATACATCGACCGAATACAATGGTTTTTTTTATATGTGGATAATAAATATCAAACATTTAATTAGCTAAAAAATAAATCAAATGCGAGAGCTGTGAATCATGATTATAATACAAAGAAATGTATTGAAAATTGTTTATTTATTATGAGTCATAATAAATAAACTGCGGAAGTTTATGCAAATGCATATTTTTATAGGAAATAGTTAAATGAATGGGACCTAGACAGAAATTTCTTTTGAAATTAGAGTGCTATAAAAATACATTTTTTAATTTGCATATTTTTCGTGCATATTTTGGATATTTTTCATGTATATTTTGCATATGCATGTTATATAATTATCGTGCATAAACTTCCGCAGTCTAATTATGACATATGAATTACGGAGTTTTAAAAGCTGTTGTAGATCACTCTAACAATTAGTGTCGGAATATTTTTGTGATTCACCGCATAAAGAATAACCTTACATAGCTCTCTGACTTTTGGCACATTGTTACGCGAACAGATAGGAATGCAGAAGGGGCTCGACGATTAACGTGTTAACGCTTGAGTGCACTGCGCGGAACTTCACTCAATATACAATTGTCATATTGAAATAAAAACTGTGTAGTAATCGTAGCATTGGCTCTTAATGGAAGGTTTCCGGTATCATGTTGTGTATTAACTTAAATTTCACGTAACAACGTACCTTGAAATCAGTTATCTTTTTTTACAGGATGCTGAGCCCGATCCTTGATAGAAGGACTTCATGGATGTTTAGTAGATCCTGTGTGGGCATCTCCAAGATCCCTATACGTATTTTGAAAGTTTTGAAACAGGAAGGAAATGAAACTGCAATTCACGCGTGACTCGGCTAAATAATTCATTTCCTCAGCTGGCTTGAAAAAATGGCTTGAGACTAACTTTTGTAAGAATATAACTACGTTATTATATTGTTGCAGGGATTCTCGATAATTTATTTTTCTTAAAGTACAATACTTAACTCAATAGAATTATTTTTTATGTCACTGCAAAACAAAAGAAAGCTGAAATCAATTTTGAAAAAGAGTATTATCGACGTTTCGACCGATTTGTCATGTTCTTCTTTAGAAAGAATAGGTATACAGGTTGTACGAAACTAACGTTATGAACATAATAATGTATGTGGTATCGAGCAAAAATTTCTTCTACAATTATTCTTGAAGAATAATATACGACTTCCACATCGTAGAAACCTTGTTCTCCTTGAATTATTTCTGCTTTCCTTTCATTTTCATCTTATAAGTTTCCCACTATGCTTTTCACACACATTCCTGTTTTATAGTAATACTGTTTTATCAATGTCTTTCATGCGTCATTCACTCCTATGCTCATACTTGTAACGTTTAGTTTGGAGAATCTTATTAATTTTTTATGAAAAAACCATCAGAAATTGTTGTCAAAATTTTCCTACAAACAAATATCAAAAGTGCAAAATGCACTATGCAAAGAAACCGAATCAAAGAATAATCAAGTTTTATTTAAAATATTTCCATATGTTGAAATACCTTCTTTTCTGATAAATTAGAGGAGATTTAAAGCATCGTAATAAATGTTATTTAACTTTTTCACGTACAAAAGTAGGAATTTATGTTTCCTAAGTATTGGAAGCTATTCGTTTCCCGATGTTTTCTAACATCTAAAAAAAGAAACAACTGCAGAATTCAATCAAGTCTTCCAGTGTACGTATTCTTTGTTTTGTTAAAATCTCAAGTTGAAATAGAAGAGATTGAAAAATGTTTGAGATTCATTAACCTTTAATGTAATGCTATTTATATGTAGTAATATAAAGTCTATCCTAAAATGAGATTCTAAAAACTTCTAAATATATGTAAATAAACATTTTTATCTTAAAAATACATGTGAGTTTCCTAAAATCTAAATCGATCAACTCTATGAAATAAAATATAGGGAAAATTGACGTTACAAGTATTGTTTTAACGTTATTTCTAAATAGAGTATAAATAAAAAATAGAGAGTACTTAATAAAACCTAGTCACCAGTAAAGATTTCATTATGTACACAATATGAACTTTCACTTATAAGTGAAAAGGATGTAATGTGTGTGTGTGTGTGTGTGTGCGTGCGTACGTGCATGTGTGTGTATATGTGTAAAAGTCGGTAATAACTCTAACAGAAAAAGCTACTGTTAAAAAGGAACAGTCAGATTTGACTCACAGGTTTATCAGCTCCAATAAAAATTAAAGTCAAAGTCCCAATGACATCACCATCGGTCACTGATCTCCTTCAATGTAAAATTGGTGTTGTGTGTAAATGAATAAGTGAATGTATTATGGCACATAATGGGCGAGGCTCGTACACTATTGCCATAAACTGCGATCGTCCTACACGTACCCACCTGTCGAGGAGACCCAATGCCGAGGGCTATCGAAGATCAGTTGCAAAATAACTCGGCCCTGAAGCCTGGCAAAAATTGAAAATGAAAGGCAGACAAGGCTTTCTTCCACGAACGCCACTACATACTACGTTGCTTCGTCGCTTCTGAATTTCTCGCGTTTGCATTCGATTTTCCTTATCTAACGAAAGATGGAAACAAGTATCTTCTTATTTCCTAACCTTCTGTTTTTTTTTTACTTCTAACTCTTTTTTCGCATTTCGAAATTTCTGTTCTTTGTAGCTTAAAGTTATTACTTTATACTCAATGCGATAACAATGGCTGATACGTTGAAATGCAGTAAATTCTACGTGAAATAGAAGATAGAATAGAATAGAAGAATAAAATAGAAGAATTTTTTAGTAGTTTATGCTCCTTTGAAAGAAGAGAAATTGTTATACCGATAACCAGAGAAACTTTATTTTCTTCTTCTTCTTGTTCTTATTTTTAAGTATTACACATTTTGATTATTTGGTTTTCGGTGACTAATCGTGTAGATTTGTTTTTTATTATAAATTCTTGAGGGTTTTTCAATCTCTATCATATCATGAACTATTTAACTTGTTGAATGCCAAGTGAGCTTTTTCGGTTTCTCAACCTTCATTGACTACCATAGAGATATTACGGTATTAATCAATAATCCTGAAAAATATTGGAGATTCCATAAAAATTTCTCAACTTACCATGAACTGCTTTTTGAAATCTTATAACTGACATTTGTGATGGAGAAATCTCTGGAAATAATGAAGCAATTTACTGAAACTTGAATTAATGTCGTATTTATTACCGTTTTTTTTTTTATAACAACAAATGTTTTCAAATTTTAGGATAAATATAAGAATTTCTCTCATAGAAGCCCAACTTTAAAAATTCTTTTGCATTTTTTAATAAATCTCGTTTCAGATAAAGGCACACTCATATGCAATAAGATTCTTTCTGAAGTTTGTATTTCAAATGATTCGCGCCATTATCTACACTACTTTCGTTTTCGAATTGTTAAAGCATCGTGGACACCTCGTCGTATAATCACAGTGCTGATATTTAGCTCCCTGCATTTTGCAACATTGATTACGATTCATCTCACTCCAAATGACTAATCGTAAGCGTTTCATTCCTGAAAAATTCTTCGAGGTGCGAAAAAGAGGAGGCGTTACAGTTTCGAAGACGAACGCTACGACCTTTGAAAGATAAACCGCTAATAATCCTGTTCCTCGTTATTTCAAGGCGATCGTTATCGAGGGTAACCAAAATGAAGAGGAATCCAAGGAAGGTAAGATACCCCGTAGCGAGGAATCATTATGTTCATTTGGATAAAACAATGCGCTCCGTGGTTCTCGCACCTGGCTGACGGTTGCTCGCTGGCTGAAAGCCGGATTAAATATTGATTTTAGCTAGGAATTCAACGGATGGAACGACGGGTGAGGCAGGGAAGTTTAAGATACGAGGAACACGGGCGTCCGGAGGAAAGACGATGCCGAAGGCACCTGCCAATTTCGGAAGATCACTTTGAGACCGGTTTCCAGAGCTATTGTTTTTGCGACCTCACCGACTCCAGCTTGGACTTCGGCGCCCCGTGGTCTCTGCAGGTTATACGCTTATCGATACATCAATAATGGAGTGTGGGTGCTCCGTCTTCTTGGCCTCTATACCCCTGTCCATGACCTCGCCTTTGCCTGTCTTTCGTATGCGGTTAATAGACCATTGAATATGTTAATGGAACGTATGCTCGTCGATAGATGGTACCCGGAGAGAGTGTCGAATTAAATTGCAAAACGTTGCTCCGGTGGAAGTGGGTAGCGGAAATAATTGAAAGACTAATGGACTTCTTCGAGACATAGCGATGATTCTCGGATTATTATACAATTTTAAGTACCACGTTGGGTGTTGGGCCAGAGTTAGACGTTCGATAAACGAATTCTCGTTTCAATGATAGTTTCATGGCAATTCATTCAAATGAAATTTTACTTTAATAAACTAACCACTTGGATAGTTTTCCTCGAGATGAAGAATAGATTGTAGGGAAAGATAAAGAGAAGGCAGAGATTCGTTCCAATACAATTTATTGTAATTAATTCTTATTCGAATAAAATTTAAAATATTCTTTAGGGGTAAGAATAAAATTGGTATTTTTCATGGAATTGTTCTTTAATCGAATAAATGTTTGCAAGTGTAATTTCCAAATATTGTATCTTTCTATACATTTATCATTGACGTATAAAAAGAGAGAGTTACTGAAGTTTGATCGTCTGATATAATTACTGATTACTTACTTCACGAGTTCACGAACAATCTATGAATGTTAATAACGACATTTTTGTTATGCGTTCGTTTCAAATCAATACAGTAGAGCTTATTGTTAGAATTATGTAATATGTGTGTAGGCCTGTACACATGCGTTTCGTACATTTGTAGATGTACCAGTTTCATGTGCAATTTGACATGATGTCAACCCCTTTGTTGATGTTCAATTGTTTCAATTGGCCTGATGTCAACCCCGTTATTGATGTACAATTATTTAGTCTAATCACATTTCCACTTCTGCCAATCAGTTCTGATATTCTAGGAAAACTTGAGCTTTCATGTCTTAAATGTAAAATAAATTGTATCTCAATTTTATTTAACCATCTGCTAATAACTAATAATTAACTTAATTTAATGCTTGGAAAGTTACAATAATTATAAAATCAAAAGGAAATCCTACGAAGGAAGTATTATATACTTGTAAATTAATGTAAATTTCTTTTCTTTTAATGAAGTTTTACAAATTAAACAGTTGTGCGAATACTTATTGCTTAAATATTTCTATCGATTAATTGTTTTTTTTTTTGTTAATTTCGCCACTTATATAAATAGCTATATTTTTCGTAATCTATCTATTCTAGAGATTTCCGAGAATATGTAGAATGTCATTGTTTATAAAAAATAAGTTAATAAATTACAATTTTACATAGTTTTTTTGGAAATTGATCGGTATACGAATACTTTCTACACCCACTGTAGTTGATTTTGAGAAACACGAAAAATTGAGGGTTATTCTGTCATTTTGTCGCGGAATGTATATGTACAATTATTGCAAAACATTACGTTTACAGTGTGTATCTGCACACACAGGGAATAAAATATGTAATACTCCGTCGGTTAAGGGCATAATCACTTCCATTTTCTGATTCACGTTAAACATGTTCCCTTAATGTAGGTACACGTGTCTCTTTTGTGAATTTTCAAAACCTCTAATAAATTCAAACGTTCGTTACATTCGTTCTTCATACATATGTTAATCGTTTATTAAATAAAGTTTATGAATTCAGTTACCGAGGGTAATTTCGTCCGCCACGATATAACGTCCCCAAAGGGCATTCCCTTTAATTAGGCAACAAAAGAAGGCGCTCGTAACCGGAAATCGTCTTTGCAAAAATGAATAAAAAACGGACGAAAAGAAAGTCTCCCGGTAGTCTGGGTAGGTGTCCTTCAACGATTGCACACTTAGCCGCACATTAGTCAAACAATTAAGAGTTTGTAATGGAACGTCACATAAATAACGCAACGCCAGAGTATCCTTCCTCTTGACGCAATGGATCACGTTAATGGAATACGGACGTACGTTTTCCCCATACATATATGAATGTACGTGCCTATAAACGCGTATACGTATGCACGAATTCACGATTCGCAAGCGCGAACGTCACGGGGGTTAAACTTCATTCAGCGGTGGTGTTAATATCGCGTGGGCGTTTCCATTTCCTACCAACTGTTTTCAGTTGCATCGGGCGACATTAGCCTATTGTAAGTGGCCTTGACTTCTGCCTGTTGATTACTTACACAAAGTTCGCGCAAGAAATCAATTGATACCTTAAAAAAAAAAAAAAAAAAAAAAAAAATATACATGTCGAATAGAGTAACCTCCTTTTCGAAGTTGGTTAAAAGTAGGACGAAGCAAAATATGTGAATGAATTTATAACAGCGATCAGTGGTTAAGATTGTTCATACGAACCTTGTTCGTCACATTTATTATTAATTGAAAGATCGTTATCAGCACGAACATGATTGTAGAAATACTTTTATGTTTAAAGGGTAATGCTCCTGTCGAATTTTAGAAAAATTAATTTTTTTTTTCTTGTCCAGGCTAAATTAAGAAGGCTAATCTCGGGAATTTTGTTCAAAAACTTAATAAAAACAGTGGAAAAGTTAGTTAAATACTATATTATATACATGTCATCCATTGGTTTATATCAACAGTGATACTATATTAGATGGATAATGAAGTGTAAGAAGAACAATTCTTGTATATATTTTTATTCTAAAATGGTGGCTTAAGAACCCAAAATTTCAAGGCACCTTTTATGGGAGGTCTCAAACGGACGGAAGAATTGAGCACACAAATTTCAATCTAGAACAAAAAGCCAAACATTTTAGTTAATATGCCAAAAGCTACGTTTAATTTAAAAATACCGTTTTCTCGCAAAATGGTGCACATTTAAAAAAAAAAATCAATTTTAATTCAGCGAAACATGGTCTCCAAAAAAAAGTTTACAAATAATTGTAAAAATCGTACGCTATCAACTGAGTAACGTATTTAAGAGTCACCCTCAAATTATTAAGATAATTGATCAAGATTTGTGCGAGTTATCCTGTCGCCCGGTTTGGAAAATGTAATTCTGAGAAAAACGCGTTTAAAGTAACATTGTTACTATAATAAACTCCAATTTATGGATACTCCAAAATGGCAAGAAGAAAGTTACCGAAAGATACCACATGATGGAGAACCATCAAATATAATTTTTACATAAAAACGTTACATTAAAACACAGTATTGTGTAAACATATATCTAAAGTCCACAAAAGAATTAATAAATCTTGTTTATCCTTCACAATCATACATATTATATATCATTGCTCGTATTTCGGAAAGGAATTCCGACCAGCACAATAGCCATGCCTAAATTTAATACGACTGCAAAGGGTTAACAAACAAAAAAATTGTTATTTGAAATGTCTGGTGTGACCTTACCCCTAATAGACAGGAAAATCGGCGAAAGTGCTCGTTCGTAATGTCTTTGACGATGTTTAATTGGACGGTCCAAGGAACAGATCTCATTTGTAAAATCAACACACTCATTCTCGTCAGTGGAACATAAAAAAAAACAAGAACTCCTTGCTACCTGCTGAACAGATAAGGCCCCATGGAGAGGAACCCATGGAGGAATTGACCAGCCAGATATATATATACACATTTAACGATTACCTGGAGGTTTGCCGGCGATCTTATCGAACGACGGGCCGCAGTCGGATGACGGGCAGGAATTAGGCAATTACGCGCTGCTTAATTGCTAATTACTCAGGGACGCAGAAAACCGACACTAATTACTCCTGCTGACAATTTATGCCGTGCGTCGGACACTCGATAATTGTCATTGTTGTTGCGCCTGAATGACGGGGGTTTTTAAAAGATAAAGGGAGGGAGCGATCTCGAGCGATCCTCTCGGTTCAAACGTTCAAAATATTATCGAAAAGGTAACGTGGCGCACGGATTACCGGGAATCATCGAAAATCGTAATTCATCGATCATGATCGAAGGAAACGAAGCCTATAATCTTCGTGATTACCGGTTTTTTGGAAGGTAAGAACGGGTCAACGAACCCGCTGAGACTAAGCCCGCGGTAACCTAGGTGGAATCAGGACAACGAGACTTCCTACTCTGGGACCACCAATTGCTTTTTGATCATTTGTCTGAGAATAGTCCTGTCCATGATCCATACTATGAGAAACTTTCGATGAATACGATCAGGAATATGGTACGTTCAAGCTATACTCACATATTCGTACTAATAGACAAAATTTGTTTAGATATAAGAAGAACCATTACATTATAAGATCATAAGACAAAGAACTTTTTCTTTTAATACTACAAACATTAAAATTGTCAGATTCGAAAATTTTTCTTCTTTGACGTTTTTTTTGAAAAATACTTCACTTTATACGCGAACTTCGTAAATTTCACACTTTAAATTTCTGAAAAACTTCTTCGAACATTAAGGAACGATTGTCTCACTGGAATTGTTTCGAACGCGTACTTCTCTCGATACCATTTTACTATTATACAAACCAGTTGTTTTTGACACTTACAGATTTATTTTTGTGAGTTCCAAAAGCACTTCAAACAACAATACAAACAAAATAGCACGTGACAAGGCTCTGCCAGATATTTAACTAGAATGACTAGCTCCGGGAATATTATCGATATTATTTTTCATAGGAAAGTTGAAAATATTTTCTATGGCATCCCATTACGATGAAAATAAAAAGCATGATTAGTTAACAATTACTTATTTCCAATTTAATATTAATAAACAGTAATGGATGTTCGGCGTTTTTGATGAATTGCTAGGCATAGGTGGATCCTACTGCATGTCTGTACGAAATTTCAAAGAAGTTCGATGACATTCAGTCAAGTTACAGCAATTTATATTTTAAAATGTAATTGAATTTCGGGAAAAAAGACATCATTCTGAATTTAGTTAGACGTGATGCAAAGAACTTAAAAAAATGAGGCAGGAGAGAGCGTCTCCTATTTACCAATGACTAACCAATGAATTTTCACACTAAAATTTGTTCCTGTATTTTTAATTACATATACAAACGTGTACAAAATTTCAAATAATTTCATTGAACCGTTTGTTGCCACTACACTTACCGCACTAAATAAATAATATCATTAGGGATTTTTAGACAAATGTGCAAACACGTATATCAGATAATAAACAGTAACACGAAAATTTTGGTTGCAGTTGTTAAAATTACCAAGAATAATGTAAAGACTGTCGATGTCTCTCTAATCACAGATGCACACAACAAATTATGACCTATCAAAGAAGCACTCAACGTACACGAAGAATAAGTAACACCAAAACACAAACATCGGGAGTAGAGTAATAAATCTCCCAAAACAACGAGCAACATTTGTTCCGAGCAGCATCGCCGATAATTAATTCGCAATCGTTTCGAGCCGTGCGTGGCGATGAACCATGAATCAATTCGATCACGTCACATCAAAGTTGCTCGACCGCTCGGGGTTTAGATATCGACCGGTTGGCATTTCACCGGCACGATACCGCTGCTTCGTGGTTATCGTTTAGAGCGATCGACTATCGGTATGATTAAGGAGTCACTGAACGAGCTCGCCATGAAATCGAACGGATCTAATAACCGATAATCGAGTCGATAAGTCGTCGCACGATCCAACAAGCCACTCCGAAATATTCCCAAGCCAACGGCGAGCCAAAATAAAAATAATAAAAGAAAAGGAAGAATAACGTGGAATGAAGTAGTGAGCAAAAGATGTGACTGGTCGGACAAATTGTTTGAAGAGGCGAAATATATCAAGGTGGGAATTATCAGGAGGCTTCGACGGAGGTCCATCGGGTCAGACAAATGACCAACAACTAAGGTGTAGAGGTAAAGTGCGTGCAAATTAGTCAGCGATGCCTGGCGAGCGAACGCCGGCTACGTGTAAAATAGTGTACGCGTGCACGCGACCCAGGTAGGGCACGTGGACTTTGCTGCAAGTGCGTAGGCATGCTCGCGAACAGACGCACTCCATTCACTTGGCGCCACATTCATTCATGGCTAGAGCCGAGTGTGCGCAACCGCGGATATATCGTCCGACGAGCTGCCAGCGACACCGTTGACGACGTAATGATCGTCCAGAACCAATCGTTACCGGAATCATTCAGTATATTCTTATCTTTCATATTGAATCACGCAAGCCAGCGGTAGTTAACACGGTTCACCGCCTGGGAAATGCGTCGCGTGGATTTAATACGTCTCGTAGTAATGAATCACAACCTCTCCGAAGGCGTAGACGAAGAAAAAGTGTATCCAACTCTCTTGGCAAACGGAGACAGTACTTTATTGGTTATCGATAACAATGCCAACTCTATGTATGTACAGTGACGTGCATAAGTTCCCGGCCCGATGGTTTTTGCGATTTCTCTTCCAAAATTAAAGTATTAAAAAAGTTTTGTTAGATCTAAATTAAATCTAAATTTAATCTGTTCGGCAGCGATGGAAGAAAATATGTACGACGTTTAGTTGGGAAAAGAAATGATCCAAGGTATCAAACACCAACTGTTAAACATGGTGGAGCAAGCATGGTATGAGAAGCTTCCTCCCCTCAAGGAGTTGGTCCTCTTATAAAAATTGAGGGTATCACGAATAGTGTGATGTACAAAGAGATTTTAGAAAGTGTTGGATCGAAACAGATCTAAGTGTTTGAGTATCGCGCGACTAGTTCGGTCATTGACAAACTTCTCAGACAAATACTATACATGTCTGAAGTAATTAACGCCGCCGACCACGATGCGTTGTCGGGGTTAAACAAAAGAAAAAAAGGTTTAACATGAAATTTGCAAAAAGAAATAGAGTCTCGTTCAATTGTATGGAAAGCATCATCCACGACGCATCGTCTCCATTACATCCGCAATCTTGCTATATTAAAGGTACGCAATTAATACAAAATAATAACGCGTAACATAAAATTATCTAAATTATAAACGCTACCGTTAATCGGTATTGCCGATGACGACTCAATGTCGTCATCCGAATTACAAACGCTACCGTTAATCGGTATTGCCGATGACGATTCAACGTCGTCATTCGAATTATAGCGATCATGCATGATCCGTAGAATGATTATGCCATACGCAGTCATTCTGGCACACATACATAAATACACAATTTACACACTCATATGCATGCATGTATTCCTTAATTTAAAATATGTTATACGAGGTCTTTGGCCGCAAGGTCTTTTTTCCTCGGGGTTTACCCCTACATATTGTTGTTTTTTTTTTCTTTACTAACATGTTTATTTGCATTTTATTATCTGAATCACGGAACTCAAGAAATAACTTCAGTTCCGACGCTACAGAAAGTCATTTGCTACCATATGGTAAAAGGAAAATGCCAGAAAATTGGTTTTTCCAACACGATAACGACCCCAAACATGCATCGAAGATCGTAAGAAGGTGATTGTCTACAAATAAAGTACAGGTTTTAGACTGGCCTTCTCAATCTGCGGATTTAAATCCGATAGAGCATCTCTGGGGAGAGATGAAACGTCGAATGAAAAATCATAGAAGTTCTAATAAGACACAATTTTTTCAGAATTTAATAGAACAGTGGAACAAAATACCACGCGATTACATTATTCGGTTAATTGAATCCATACCTCGCCGCTTTGAACACGTTAATTTACATATTATACAAATAAAGATGTAAGAAAAATAAATAGCAGTGATTTTTTTGTGTAGTATCCTTTTACGTAATATGGCTTTACACATGTATGATTCTAATAGAAATGTCTTAACACTTTTCTTTTGAAAGAAAAATCGCGAAAACCATCTGGCCGGGAACTTTTGAACGTCACTGTAATGTATTCTCCATGTACTTACAGTGAGTTACAAAACTGAAACAATTACATACATTTTTTTGAAGAATATTTTTCATTATTTAATCCTTTACCGCTGATTGAAAGAATATCACTTAAGTAAAAAATGCTAAATCAAGTTGATGTAATGTAGTAAGTATACTGTAAATAAACACTGTAGATAAAACCGTAAAAAATATAAGGAAACGCAGCTGACAACTTTCTCGGGGAGAAAGAACGACAGTTAAAGTCTGGAGATGTGGTTACCGTGGTTAGTCGCATAGAGTATTGGTTTCTAGGGTAAAGAAAACATTAAATTTTCAAAAAGGCAATGTTTTAAGCGATTTTGATAAAAAGATATACGATTAGATAACATTTGTCAATGTTTGGATTCCAAAAAAAGGTACCGCAGTGCAAACCTATCGTTTTTTTCTCAACTTCGAACATTTTTTAAAAATTAACCATTTGGATTTTCAAAAAAACCCTCGGTGTAAATAAGCCCAACTATCAAAAAACAAGTGTGTAAAATTTGGTTCTACCGGCCTAACTGTTTATGAGAAAAGTGTACCTTTATACCTAAAATCTAGCTTTTTGGAAGACGCAAGAAACTAAAAATTTGTATTTCCCGCTCGATTATCGATGTAAATGTTACATAACCGTATTTAATTTTATCAAAATCGATTAAAACACTGCTTTTTGAAAATTTACTGTCAACAACACTGCTTTCTTTTCTTTCCATTCTTTCAATATTTGTATAAATTATAGCCATTACTGTTTGTAAGTAAACGAGGAACAGGTAATCCCGGTATATTCAGTATACAAAAACAAAAAGGCATTTCATTAATAAAAATTATTATTTAATGCCTTAAAAAAACCCACACAAGAAACTGTCCTTTTCCATTTTCCTGACTGCGACTAACCCCTTAAGGGGGCATTTCACTGTGAACGCACAAAAAAAAGCATATTTTCAATAATTTTTTTCTCCGGAACTATTGCACACAATTAAATGAATGTTTTTTCCCCTTAAAGGTATGATTAAGGAAAGTAAATAACAAATTTTTTTTTTTTGGTAAAAAATATTTCGTCATTTATTTATAAAATTATATGCATGTGTGCAAAAAAAAAGTTATCCGCTGGCGCAGGTGATTTTGGCTTTCCTGGTAATCTGAAACGGAAAATCGAAAAAGTTTATTAAACTATGTCGTCACACCTATCGTCGGAACCTCTAAGTAGTTGATATTTTGATTTTTACTTACAATTTCACCTGATTTACGGTACAAAAAAAGTGTTTCTTTTTCTCTCTTTCACAAGAAACGCTGCCATTTTGTTTATTTTCGATGTAATAAATAAGTGGAGGTTCCGACCATAAAAAAATTTTTTTATTTACTTTCCTTAATCATACCTATAGGGGGAAAAACATTCATTCAATTTTATGCAATAGTTCCGGAGAAAAAAATTATTGAAAATATGCTATTTTTTGTGCGTTCACAGTGAAATGCCCCCTTAAGCAAATTATGTCACCTTGATTTGTATGCATCCTCGCGTCCCGTTTCACCACGCAACGGCAGCGCAACGACGATCCGGTTGCGCGTGCATTATTACACGTTTACCCGGGCCACGGTCGCATGAAACGTAAGCGAGTGTCGCTGTTTCTCTCTTCCTTGCCCCTTTTCTTTTGCGGTGCCATCCCCCCCCCCCCCCGTTTTCCTCTCCACTTATCCTCCTTTTCTACTGGATCAGTGCTCGCAGGGGAATTCAGAACGCCATTGCCCGATCCATG
Source organism: Hylaeus volcanicus (assembly GCF_026283585.1). Classification (NCBI taxonomy): domain Eukaryota; kingdom Metazoa; phylum Arthropoda; class Insecta; order Hymenoptera; family Colletidae; genus Hylaeus; species Hylaeus volcanicus. Next base: position 16,298,312 of record NC_071980.1, read on the forward strand.
CCATGGATAACCTCGCGCACCCGGACACTAACGGCTATCGACGACCTTTCCTTTCGAGATCCTTATTATTTGAACGCAGGTGCTTTGTTCGCCGGATGGTACCGCAGTGATAGCAGCATCCTTCGGCACAATGAATCCCAGCTAAGGTCCATTTAACGAATTAGACTCCGTCCCGGAGTCGAGTCGTACCATAGAGAGCAGATTTTCTTCCGATTAACAAAGCCGGAATGGAGTTTTTGTTCAAATTGGCATCCTTATGCGAGCCAAGATTCGGCTGCAGATGTGTGTGAGTGTGCCCCGATAAATGCTCGTTCTTTGTTCCCAATATTATTGTTTGTTACGCGAACGAGGCGAGCCTTATCAAGAATTTAAGGAGTAGTTGATTTAATTGAACCGCCGACGCGTCGACGTCGCGTCAGGGTTGCCATAATTAAATTATTCTATATAAACTCATTTGGATTCCTGCCCACATCGGTATTGTAGGGAATGAAAGGGTAGATTCACTGGCGAAGGAAGCTACAAGTCAAGAACCCATACCGGATATCAAAATTCCATTCAAAGATTGTACAGCTAATTTTAAGTTTCAGGCAAAAATGTCAACAAATACATCGTGCAAACAACAAGGATTCATTAAAGGTGTATAATTATTTTCGACACTATTATAAAAATGTGTCAAACCATGGTACATTGATCAAACAGACTCTCTAAAGACTTTATAACATTCGTTAATAGGACCCACTCAAAACACTATAATTTAAACGCCTCTTTATGATTACAGAGCAGAGTCTCAAGATTTGAACCATACTGTTTGGCAGTGCCCGGAATAAAATGATAAGCGTGAAGTTTTGTTCCATATGCTCCTCAGTAACGAATATCGTCCTCCGTATTGTATCAGCACGTTTTTCAATGATCCGGATATTAAAGGGTTAAAAATTATTTATAGCTTTCTCAAAGATTGTAATATAAGAATTTGATGTAACTAAATTGTATTTATCACAACTATTGTATGCTGTGTTAGCCATTTATGGTTTGAAGCAATAAAATAAATAATAACTATTCTATATCCCCTTCGACGCTGCTTATTTCATTTACTTCTTGTCAGCCAAATAGATTGAGATCCCGAATGTTCATTTCTTTAATGTATACGTTTGGAAAGTACGTATTCTTGGGGGATTTTTAAAAATTGTATACAGAGATAAAACATTGTACTGTATCGAAGATGTATCACTATCAATGTATTACTACAAGTGTATTATATCTGAAGGGGATTACTTTGAACGCAACAGTAAAAGTATTGAAGAATAAATAAATATTTGTTGATAAAAGTAAAAATTCACTTTACTTTTTGATCACACCTCGTATGTATTACTTATATAATCACATATATAATTAGATGCGCAAAGAGGTAAATTGTACAAAGTAAATAATTTTGTTGTAAGTAAAGTAATGAGGAAGATTTAACAAACAAATTAATTTGTTTAAATGTAACCTTATACATATTAATCCATGATAAGGTAGCATATATTTAGACAAATTCATTGAGCTATCATACATGGTCATTTATTGAAACATAAAGCCTTAAATTAGAGATTGTAGTGAGTACATTTAACCCAAATCGCCAATTGGTCGCATGAATATAGAATACTTTGAAAAAGGAAAGAAGATCTTTGTTTGACAGACTTGTTTGGTGGATTGCGTTATATCTACTAAATACAATCTCCAATTTAAGGCTTGATATTACAATAAATGATCATGTATTATAGGCTAATGAATTTTTCTAAACAAATTTTATTATATTATGGACAAAAATACAAAAGGTTCCTTGATAGTACGGTATACGCACAGTACCATATATAATTTTTATATCAGTTTATATAATGTTTGTTAAAACTGACATATATGTAGATACATAGATAAAATAGAATACCAAAAAGGATAGACATATATTTAAGATACATATTGTAAAAATTGTAAAGAAAGACAGTGCAAACTGGAAAACTGTATCCATGCACTTAAAATAAACTATTGAAACAAAAGGTTCCATTAAAAGAATTACGTTTGCGTTAAATGAAGTACGTTTTCTTTGCTGCATGAGTGCCATTATGAATGGTCCTGCATAAATTTCTTCGTTTCCAAGCACGTCCAAAAATCCCAATTTTTGAACATCCTCCTTTCAACAGGTTTAACCCCATTTTTAACTGATTTCGAAAAGGAGGAGGTTACTCAATTCGACATGTATATTTTTTTTTTTAAGGTATGTTCACCGATTACGCCGAGATGGGTTGACCAATCGGAATGAAATCTGTTGCATCTTGTAGAGCATATCCCCGGGGTGGTCCCATTACCAAAAAATTGTGGGATTTCTCACAAGTTCTTTTTTTTTTGCAAAAAACAGAAAAATTTCGTATTGCTTCTTATTCCGAAATGAATTGACCAATTGGATTGATTCTTCTTGCATCTGGCAGGGCTTCGATGCCTCTTAAAAGCTTAAAAAGACATTTGACCTACTTCCATTTTTTACCACTTTATTGCACTTTTTATCGCAAAATTGTACTATTTCACGTATCTTCGGCCTGAATTCGATGAAATCGATGAAACCCTTTACATTTTGCTGCCGGACAGGTTTTCGAGTTGATCACTTTCCAAAAATGATTTTTCTTATTGTTTATAACTATTGTTATTACAAAATTCCTGTTCTTTGATGTAACTTGGCAAGAAATTAACCGATCGAGATGGAATCTTCCACATTTAATGACAGCTGATTTCATGATGTTCCCATTTGGAAAAATTTATGAATTTTTTAATATTTATAATTGAGTACTTAATGACAGCACACGTGCGTTATATTCTGTCTGGGAGTGCATGTCCGTCGCATACCTCGAGTAATACTCGTGCTCCAATAGTGGAACCCACCCACTTGTCCCAGCACTAGCGTGCTTGACCACGGCGCTCATTAATTAATTACTGCAAGGGGCCTTGAGCGTGAATCCTCCCAGCTCACTTGTTGTCTTTGACGCCGCGAGACAAAACGCGTCGAATAAATCGCAAGCTCGCAGACCGACGACGGCGCGGCGCGGCGTTGCGTGTCACCTATGCGGATACCTGTAATTTAGCGTTATAATAACTAGTTGCCGGTCCGGTCGGGGCGCCGTGCAATGCACGTGCATTGTGAACCACGACGGAGAGGCGAACAACGTGGCTAGGTAGGTGAAGACTGAGAAAGACAGAATAGAGAAACTCTCAGGGCCGAGTCGGGACCGATGATTCACACTCCTGGCCGGGGAAGGTGTCACTGGTTGTATGCATAAGCGCGACTCATTACGGGGGACTCACCGACACTGTGGGCCCACGTGCCTCCTCGGACGCACAATGCAAATCGAGAAAGCCTCGAGCCGTCTCTCACCGACGCTCCTCCGCTTCTACGATCCGATCGACCTCGAAATCGCTGCGTGCGATAACGCAGGATGTGGGACAGCTTTAACGTGCCAACGTAAGCGTTTCCAAAGCTTTCAGGTAGGGTCAGTTCGGGGTAATGATTGTAATCTTTCTAAATGGAATTTTTGATAAGTGAAAAAGTACGTTTGCTATCTTCATTTTATTGTTTATAAAGTTTTAAGGGCGAAGTTGCAAAATCAGGCCTTGGAGTTGCATCCGCCAAAGTGTAACGAATATATTAAAACCAGAATTATTAGAAAATATTGCTTCTTTGCTTCAATATCCTCGTCTCTCCTGCAATTGTTGTATCGCCCTCTCTGTCCTTGTCCCGGAGTTTCCTACTTTTTCCACAACTGTCGCTGAAGTCAACTCGGAGTTTGACTCTGGCTCCTGCGCACCCTTAAAACTAACCAAACCAAACTAAGCTACGCACAAGCAATACCAAGCTACGATAACTAAGGGAAACTACGCAAGCAAAAATAGAAGGGACGCGAGACGCGGACGTGCGATCATACCGACCGAAGGATCGTCGAAGAATGAGCTCTCGACCCTCGCATACTTGTTTGGGTCGCGACTGTGGCTCGCTTGTGTCTCTCGAAGTAGAGAAGGGGAAGGGTGAACAACAACCGCGTGACAGTCGATTCGAAGGCCCGTTAAATTTATCGAAAAAATAATTCCTGAAACATTAATATCACAGCAAAATCATATTCCCCATCGTTGTTTAAATAATAAGTCTTGTTTAATAATTAATTTAACTATTGTCAGAAATTAATATTTACTTGGTCTAATCAATAGATATTAAAGTATTGACAAATTTCTCGTGATTATTGTCTCGAATGGATACTTATTCTAAACCGTAATTGTTATTAATGTTTAATCGAACACTGAATGATACTGTATGTATTATACTGTACTGTATCGGTACTGTATGTAAATGTTTAATTATGTCGGAGATATTACGTTTTAATTGTTCCAATCAATAGATATTAAAATATAGAAAAATATTTCACGATTACTTATTTAAATTTTATTCTCAACTTTTCATATTCGGAAATATTACTTTCTCGAAAAACATTGGTATAATAATCTGAAACTTTAAAATGCATTAAATGTGTACATCTCCAAATTAATTAAATATGTACAATGCATATAATAACATTTAATAACATTAAATATTAATAAGAATCAGAGTTCAAAATAAGTATTCATCGAACACAATAATCATGAGAAATTTTTCTATGTCGTTACATCTATTAGCTGGAATAACTAAAAATTAATTTCTGACAATAGTTACATTAATTATTAACAATGTTTGTTCGAGCAATGACCGAGAATATGACTTTGTTGTAATATTACAACGCGCGGACAGTGGTAGATGCTTTTTCTAAAAATATTCAAAGTCATTACTAACCAATAGGTAACTAACTCATGATTTCAGTCAGCAACCAATTACGTTTCTTTTGAGTAGCTTCGGACGGCCTAATAGTTTCCGAAATATTGGACCACGTAAGTTGTGTCCCGCTAGAATCTAGCGGCTAGATCGCTGAAATATCACACTTTGTCCCGGTCGGAACTTGCCCTCAAAGCAAAAGCGGTTTATAATATTAACAAAATTGTACGTGGCATCGTTTGTTAGCGCGACAGTCACGGCGTCATATGTGTTGGCGATCGGTAATATAATAAAACATTTTGTCGAGATCTCGACGAGAATTTGAAATAATCTTGATCTCGCCCAAATCTCGATATGTTGAATCTCGATATCGATCTCGAATGTTACAAGTATTCTCGATCTCGAATCACATCTCCAAATCGAGACGAGATCGAGATTTATCTCGCCTCGTGCGCATCACTACAGTGTTTATATAAATAGACAACCTAATTTCTTAGTTGTTAATGGTGTAACAGTAATGAAACAAAATGAATCGTACGCAATTCAATAATGTAACATTAGACATAAAATATCGTGTATGTATTACTTATTAATGCAATAGAAGAAACTTTTGGGACAACCCAATATTTTAGCGTAAAGTGAGCTGAAAGCAACAAACAAATATGTATCTATAGGAATATATAAACTGAGTTTTAATCAATTGCTGTAAAAACGTTACAATTGGCATCTCATTCCTGAAACATTGAAATGGAAGTAAAGAGAAAACAAAATTCTCTTGATGCCTCGATGTAATGACGTAATCAAGTTGTAAGATCCCCTCTGAAATTATAAAGGCTGAAACCGAACGAAAATTTAAATATGATTGCGGTACATTGATTTTGCGACTACATTGTACGCTGAATTATGTCTGGTAAGGTGTTCGTGCAGGACTATGTACCACTGTTTAATCTCGGACCACGCCATCATTTTCATAATGACAATGGCTTGACAGCCTACACGAGGTAACCAAGATGAGTAGTTCAAACTGTACGGTTCACGGTGCGACTTCTGCCACCTTCGCAAATCTCCAGCCAGTCGAGTCACGTACCTACACCGATCCTCGTTTACTAAATTGTCCGATCAACTGCCTTAATGATTGTATTTGAAATCTCGAAACGGTTGTCAACGATTATTTATTAAGTCGGACAACATTAAGAATAAATCATGTCATTGATATAATATTTACGAAACATGGTTCATGCATTCAGCGAAACAAAGTAAAATTTGGAGGGCTTGTCTAAAAAAAAAAAAAAAAAATGAATTAAAACCATTGTTAAATTCAGTATGATTTTATCAAACAACGAATAAAACATATTACACAACGTAACTATAAATAATAATTCGGAGACATCCAATTTAATAAAATATTTAAACAGAAATCCTCAATTGAATTTCCTACTAAAAATTGGTTTGTGAAATTGTGGATTGCTCAATACTTTCATGCATGTATAGTTATGTATCATTCATTCTGCTTCTGTAAAAAATAATAGAAGTTGTTACATTTGATTAGATTTTGTAGGAATATAATTATAAATAATATACATATAGTGGTGATCGAACAACCGTGAAGTGTAGACGTATTTACTGTGCCAGTGGCAGTGTTGTGTCTATGTTTACGCTGATCGCGAAATATATATCCAGTGGTCAGAAACCGTGTTATCAAAAGCGTGCATCATTACATACATTCAAAAAACTTTGCTTAACTTGAAGGTGTAGGAAAAATGACGATGACAACTGAATCAATGCATCAACAAGCCATACAACAAAGAGGAACAAGCAATTATTGAAGCAATTATTGAAGCCATCGAAGGAATCAAAATAAAAGAATACGCTAAACCATTATGTGCAATCATAAAACCAACAGATATGCATTTAATATTAAGAATATCTAACAATCGCCTCGTATGTCTATCTGACCATTAAGAAAATAGTAAAACACCTCACAGAAAATCAGAAACAGACTCAAGTTCGAATAATACTCCCAAATGTATGTTCAGTGATCCCTCATCAAATCCTATGTAGAGGAACACCTTAAGACAGTGATTCCCATACTGTGATATATTGTAAATATGTCAAATGTAAATGTAAATGTAATATGTAAAAATGTAAGGAAAAGAAAAATAAATATTGGAAAAGTTTAATAATAAAGAAATTAACCCTTTGCACTCGAGAGGTGACTCTCAGTACAAACTACTAGGTTTTTTTTAGGTTTAATTTCTTTGGAACTCGAAGTGCCAATAAAATGATTGTCGTTGAGGCAAAGGTGACCTGATTCTCAAATCTCAAATTAGAGATCTCATTTTCGAAGTCAATATAATCTTAGCATTCGTGGCAAGAGAATGCTAAAAAAGCATCCCGAGTAGCTGATAGATATCAGAAAAAAAGGCCTCGAGTACAAAGGGTTAAGTCTTACGAAATAGTAACACTTACATTTAGTTAGCTTGTGCCACAAAATGTAGTCTGTCTAACACTTTCAGATTAGACTCATATCGATTGGTATTAAAGGAGCCGCCGAAAATAATGTGCGTTCTATCGAAACCTCTTCTACACGGATAAGTCCCATTTTTCAAAATAAGGAAAGAAAATATAATAACGACTGATTGAGCCGAGGTATGTTAACTGTTTATTGGCTCGATAGGGAAAAACCCGTGCGGCATAAAAAATCCCAGAATGATACAAATATTTCAGAAGAAATGTTAAAATATGGAGAATGTGAACGATTTATAATTTTTACGTCTTAACGCTTCGAGTGATCTCAAACAAGTGTCGTTAGAATTGAAATTCGTCCGGAAGGCAACGATTTCCCCACTCTTGTCGATAGAATCTTCTAGAAGCTCGATTCTTACGTTTAATTTCAATATGGCCATTGCCATATATGGTAATTTGCGAAGAGATCGTTGCCCCTGTTTTCGCATTGCTAGGCGCCACTCCTCGATCGGGAGTCGGTTTGGAGTCGCCTGTGAATTCATCGCTCGCTCGATCCGCTCAACTGTCTTGAGCTGTCGAGAATCCGTTGTCAGCAAACAGCGACGGATCAGCTCCTTCGAAAAATCGATATATTAATTGCACGCAGGTTTGAATGTATATGATACATATGTGAGCACGGCCTGCCGTGGAGTTCTGGACTCCTGATTCCGACCACAGAAGTGTGAATCTTTTGGCTCCATTAATAGAGCAAACGAAACCTTGGGCGACGAAACTGATCTCACCTCGCCCAGGTTTATGATGTGCAGGCCGTGTATAATGTTTGATAGGCGTGTTAGCTACGAGGAGTGTAATGTCTCCTCGAAACATTCTGGTATGTTTGGGGATCGAGTGAACGATGATGAATTCGTATCTTACTCAGTCGCGACGAATAATGACGTTCGCGGCTGAACAATCTGTATACATTATTGGATATACAGGGTGGGGAAAAAGTATGGAAACTCCTAGATATCTCGCGAGTTTAGTGATAAAACAAAAAAACAAACGTCACGCCTTAGGTAACTTTCAATGAACTTCATTTTTAAGGCCATTTCAAGGTCAACTTGTTTTCATTAAATGGAAATCCCTATTTTTGATGCCGGAATCGAAAAGAGCGGAAAATTTTACGTTTGGATATGTACTCAGGTCTGGGGTTAACGTGGCCCAAATGGTTATTACTAGACTGTGGATCTTTATACATTTATAGGAAATTTGAACGTGCAAGAAACTACAAAATGGAAACAATATGCAAAAATATAAAAAAGATTGAAAATAAAGTTCATGTTATAATATTTGCAGAATAAAATAAATTCTTATTTAGGTTCCATTTTTGTAGGCACGTTCGCAAAGATTTTTATTAACCGACTTCGAAAAAGGAGGAGGTCACTCAATTCGACATGTATTTTTTTTTCTTTTTTTTTTTTTAAGGTATGTTCACCGATTACGCCGAGATGGCTTGACCAATCGGAATGAAACCTGTTGCATTTTGTAGTGCATGTCTCCCCGGTGGTCTCAATATCAAGATTTTTTTCGATATGTCATTTTTTACCCGCTTTTTTTGCATAAAAATCCGCAGTCTAGTTATTACCCAACTACTGACATTCTGGCGTTCGTGCAGAGTTTCAGCCGATGCCTAACGTGTTAATTAAATACAAAACGACATTCGACGAACAGTACGAACAACTAAAATTCAACCTGTTTGTCCCCCAGGTAGATACATGTTAAACATCGTGTAGAATTTTATAAAAGGAACCCATTTCCGATCGCAGATCAGATAACGCTTAACGAGAGTGACATTTCGGGAGTATCGTCGGCAAAAGATCATCGAATTACGGTGCCCGGTCTTGGCGCACACGTGGGAAATGCCAAACGTCAGTGTTTACTCATCAACATTAAGTCCTCCCGGAGTGTATATATTAATAACGAGTTATGACCCAGGTCGTGGAAGACAATTGTGGATCGTGATCCGATACTAGGCATATACTTATCATTGTTGTTGTCTTCGAGGATGTTATCGAGGTCTATTGACAGTATCACGATCGGTAGCCATACGTGTATTGCGAATAGGCGATTAGGATAACCCGTGAGGGGAGAAGGTATGAGAGACGATAACGATCTCGTTTATGAGCGACTCTTGGACAAGATCATCATGATTCGATCGAACTTATAAAGTTCGTTGCAGAAGTCCGTCGTGCTGATCGTGGACGTCGTCGAAATCAAGATATTTCACGATCGTGAACCACCGGACCGGAGAGCTTGCAATCTAATCTCTAGAGATCGAGTAGCATTACACTCAAATCACTTCTTACCAGAAACGAACAAAATATTACTATACTGCATTAACGTTATAATTATGTTTGCTATTTAAACCAATAAATTCATTAATAGATTTTGTTTTTAACCGACTTCGAAAAGGAGGAGGTTACTCAATTCGACATATATATATATATATATATATATATATATATTTTTAAACGAAAGATTATTTAACATAATTTAATATAAAGGAAATAGAAATTTAATATACTATTGAATATCATTTAATATAAATGAAATAGAAATTATTTCATACTTTCTAGTGCAATTTTAATATTTGTTCGAAGTCGGTTATATTTTTTTTCCAAAAATTATTTTTTAAATCATCGAATTGAAATTATTTGAAAAATTATTCCTGTATTAATTTTAATAATTATTACATCCTCATCATTACAAATATTAATTTTATTGATGAACCCCCGATTATGAAAAGGGTGATGCGTGCGTTTCGAATTCCACAAATTAGTTTTTCGCCGAATACTGTTGAAAACGGAACGTGCAAAAAGTGCGAAGAGAGCACGTTGAATGGCATCCGGTTCTTTTGTTTAATTTCTTTTATTGTTTATGTATCTTATCATCCTTGACTTAATTTATCTAGTTCTGTTTTAAGTAATAATTATTGTATTCAATTTATTGTGTTTGGTTATAGTGTTTTGTTTGTATTTCTAATGTACCAAAGATAATTAGTTGAAGAAAAAGTATTTCTAAGACAATTAACAACACGAATTTTATGTACATAGATTGTCATGTTATACATACAAAGAAAAATCTTACATATTAGTGTATCATATTTCTTTGATGTTCCCCGTAAGGGTTTATATGACACCCGTTTTTCTCGTTTCTCATACAAATTTACAACTGTATAAAATTGTTTACAAAATTTTGCAAGCTTCACAGCAGAGATGGGCAAAACCCTAGGCTTCGAATAAACATGAAGTTTGCCGATGTGTTAGTTTCGTTTCTTTCTTTGGAAAATGTTCAAAAAAGGAAACGAGACAAACATGTCAGCAAACTTCAGATTTATTCGAAGCCTAGGGTTTTGCCCATCACTCCTTCACAGTATACAGTATGTTACGGTGAATGTGATAAATGCGCGGATTATGCATTATCCCCCCCCAAGAATGGGGAATGTGATAAATTCTGAAATATTTATCAAATTCACCAGTGATTTTATATAATCCTTAACTCGTATTGGAGAATGTATAATCTTGTCTCTACGCGAAAATACTGTTTAAGTAGGTTTGGGATAGTTGTTGGTGGGCGCGGGAATATTGAAAACTGTTAAATATAATACTCATCTCCGTAATGGCGAATGTGACAAATATCTTGACTAATGAGGCTCATAGAATACAATATCTCATTCACCGTAATATATATACGGGGCGTTTCTTAATATGTGGACACTTCTTGCAGCTAAAGTCCCGACACCAGTACCAATCGAAAAGTCCTTTACCAATTTTCGAACTCTGGCTTCGTTATCGAGATATAAGTAGTTGAAATTTGCAGGTGTGACTTCCGGCCAGTGATGTTTCAGACCGATCAGTGCGAGGTCATTGGTCCAACCTGTAAAAACTACAAGTTAATTATTTTAGAAACACTTTTTCTTCAGTTAATTACTTTTGGTTCGCGATTTAATGCAATTTAAAACAAATTGTCTTGTACCTACAGCCGTAACAATATCAATGCAAGATGTATGGGAAAGTTATTAAAGTAAAAGTAGTTTTCTTAAAAAATGCCGTAGTGTCATTTTCGTTTTATCGCTATAAGAGGATGATACTTAAATACAGTTCTTATAGTCTTGAAGTTATTTAATTGAATTAATCTAAGAATGTAATTTTTTAAATTAAATATCGTCAATCAGCGGTAGCTATCGTGGCCTGAACAAACAGTATATTGTCAATTACCGTTGATTGACGTGGCGCTTAACGTGCTAAACGCCGCTTGCTTTTCCTCCGCAATCAGTCATTTTTTCATATTAAGGGCCCTAGCGATGACATAACACGACTCGCTCACGATATTGCACGGAATGACTCATTCGACGTGTCTCACTCAACCACGCGTGATTATTTCACGTTAGAAACTACCTCCGCGGAGATAGTCATTGTAGTGGCTACAGTCGACATTGCCACCTCTACATTTGCAACGGAATTCTAAGCGCTAAGTGCACCATTGATCGCGTTGGCTGAGATCGCTGAAAATTTGTTCGAGATTTATCTCGAAAGAGGAACAAGCAATAATTATTGAAGCCATCGAAGGAATCAAAAGAAAAGAATACACTAAAGCATTATGTGCAATCACAAAACCAACAGATATGCATTTAATATTAAGAATATCCAACAATCGCCTCGTATGTCTATCTGACCATTAAGAAAATAGTAAAACACCTCACAGAAAATCCCCACAGAAACAGACTCAACTTCAAGACAGAATACTACCAATCAGGTCACGCATAACGAATAATACTCCCAAATGTAAAATTTGTTCGCTCTAATAGAACTTTGTAATTGCCAATAGCTGAAATTCTACCTATGTACTCTAGAGTTGCTAACCATTCTGTTTTCCCAGGACATGTCCTGAACGACTGAAAAGAAACTGTACTTTTAACGAAGACTAACAAAGAAAGTTTTCCTTGTTCAAACGGTCTGACTCATTGTCAAAAGCCAACTCGGACACTTTTTGGAGTAACATCTCAGATTTTGACGATATTTGGACATGCTGTAGTCTTTAGTAATATTTGAACGTATCTCAAAGGATTTTAAAAAAATTCGAAAATTGTCGATTATACAGCTGTTCAAAGTTTTGTGCTACCTTTTTTTTTAAAAAAATATAGCTATTGAACTAGGCAACGGATGAAAATGATATATAATTACTATAAAATGAGTTTATAGTCCCATTTTTCCTCTTTCTGGTGGTACTTGTAAAAAGATGGACAAATTGAAATTGGCTGAATGAAAATTGATTGAAGGGCCCCGCTTAACGCTGTTTCAGTATTAGGCGGTAATATTTGGTAGTTTTTTTCAGTTTGTACAAACCGATTTAAATTTTGATGGAAGTTCAAAGGCAAGACGAAGTGTCATTGATGCGAGGTCGTTTTATCGACAAGTGCTTGCTGAACGGAACAAGCCTAGACAAACGACTGCAGATAATTTCGTCACAAAAAAGCAAAAAATATCAAATGAGGATGAACCTTCCTCGTCACAAACATGACATCTTTACTCGAACACTTTTTGATTTTCATGAATATTTTATGAGTAAAAGTGGATATTAGAAATAAATAAGTCTACTATTGATGCAATAAAAAACAATTTAACAATTAATGTTACAAAATAAAACAAAAAAAGAACTGATAAATTTTCTTATTCTTTGGTCTGTTTCACTTATCCCCATTATTTACGTGCTAAGATGACCTCGTTTAAGGGGGCATTACACTGTGAACGGACAAAAAAAAGCATATTTTCAATAATTTTTTTCTCAGGGACTATTGCATAAAATTGAATCAATGTTTTTTTCCCCTTAAAGGTATGATTAAGGAAAGTAAATACAAAATTTTTTTTTGGTAAAAAATATTTCGTCATTTATTTACAAAATAATATGCATGTGTCCAAAAAAAAAAGTTATCCGCTGGCGCAGGTGATTTTGGCTTTCCTGGTAATCTGAAACGGAAAATCGAAAAAATTTATTAAACTATGTCGTCACACCTATGGTTGGAACCTCCAAGTAGTTGATATTTTGATTTTTACTTACAATTTCACCTGATTTACGGTACAAAAAAAGTGTTTCTTTTCTCTCTTTCACATGAAACGCTGCCATTTTGTTTATTTTCAATGAAATAAATAAGTGGAGGTTCCAACCATAGGTGTGACGTCATAGTTTAATAAACTTTTTCGATTTTCTGTTTCAGATTACCAGGAGAACCAAAATCACTTGCGCCAGCGGATAACTTTTTTTTTTTTGCACACATGCATATTATTTTATAAATAAATGACGAAATATTTTTTACCAAAAAAAAATTTGTTATTTGCTTTCCTTAATCATACCTTTAAGGGGAAAAAACGTTCATTTAATTGTATGCAATAGTTCCGGAGAAAAAAATTATTAAAAATATGCTTTTTTTGTGCGTTCACAATGAAATGCCCCCTTAACGCTGTTTCGTTTAGCACTGGATCTTATTGGAACGCATCCCCCGCGTGAAGCGTCTTAAGGGTCTTACTGTACTCAATCAGCTGGTACAACGTTTCCCAGGTAAGAAAGGGAGGGCTCGTTGAATGAAAATTTACGTTATGCTTCAAAATGAAAGTACTGGCGCACAGGAGTCCATCCGTTACGTTCGAAATTCGTAAATCAAGAAACAAGCAAGGAGAAAAGTTTCATTTTACTGCTTCCTGGCGCCTCAGCTGGGTCAGACAATGCGTTACACTCTTGCAAGCTAGTGAACAAACGTCGAACAATGGTTCGTCCGTTAAGACAATGCGTCGTTAATGCCTCCCCTGTACTCCGTCATGATTTTTCGTTTGCAGGCCGCGGTGAAATCAGGATTCTACGATACTAAATGGAGAAACTCTTGTTGAATCGATACGAGGAAAGAACAAGCGTCCGTGATTGCATCGTATAATTAGGAACGTTAATGAGGTACTCGCGAACACGAGAGGGTTAATAGACATTTTCGTATGGTAAAGCGGCAAGCTAGCCGCTATTTATTTGTCAGAACAAGTTGCATATATTGTCTCAAACTGTTTAGTAATATGTGAAATTTATGATACATGCATGCAAAATGATGTCACCCTCGCACTTTTCTGTGATTCGAAGTTTCACGTAACATCTCGTAAAAATTTACTATTACCCATTATTCCATATAACAAAATTACTTCTGTGTGCAAATGTTGATAATTTTCAACCACATTTACATGTTGCTACGTCAAAAAGTGTGAATTTATTGTTTTTTTGTTTGTACATTTTGATAAAGATGGCAAAAGAACTAAAACTCACAGAATCGGAAAAACCCATAATTCAGACTCATAATTTTCTTTGCAATTCAGTTTTGTCTCGTAACTTGATAATATTACTCACTAAACAGTTTATTATAAAAGATGACAGTGCTTTCATGTACTATATGATATACATTAATGTACAAATAATATAACCTAATAATTGTATGTACACACACGCGCAGACACCGCGCGCAACACACACACTAGATAGATTAAGCAAACGTCAATGACTTACAAAATTGAAATAAGGAAGCACAAAAATTAAAATTATCTAAATAATAACACTTTATTCGAGCATCTGTCGTGCATAATTGAATAATGTCATTTTATTAATGTTAACAAGTCAGGAGGCAAAATTTAGATTTGCACCAACAGCTTTTGAGATTTTTTAGCACCACTGCGGAAAAACGTTGTATAGTCAATATGCTAGTTTTTGCAAACATTCCTAAAATAGCATTAACGACAAAACAAGCAAATGAATCTCGACTTGTGACAAAAGTTAAATGTATTATAAAAATAATAAACAGAAGAATAAAATAGTGATAACGATATTTTAATAAATTTATATAAAATACCACAGTATCAAGTGTGTTTAAGTATCTAAAACTATCTACTAGAAGGTATTGAGACAAAATTTAGAAACTTTGTACTTTTACGTAGTTTCTTAGGCTGAATTAAATGGTAGCAAACAAGTTTTTAAACAAATTAATTTAACATAAGTAAAAAGTCACTATATCTTTACATAGTATAAAATAAAGTTCCTAGTAGGCGTCTGTCTATTTGTTCTCCAGAACGACTTGATGGATTTTGATGCGGTTTCACTTTTCTATAGAGCATTGCTCGGGGAAGGTTTAGATGTATGAACATGGGTATGGTAAAAGAGAGCCGAACAATACCAATTTTAGTGAAGCAAGTGACGAAAAAATAGCCGTGCATTAGATCTATAAACCTATAAAATTTTGAATAAATTTATAGTGTATGATATAAGCCCTTTGGTTGATCAAAACATGCTAGAAATAGAAAGTTCTTCATCTACAATCGCGGTGAATGCGAAGACTTACCAAAGTAGCTAATTCCTTAAGCGCTTACTATGGACTTTACATGTTCTTATCGTGTCTAACAAAAGAATTGAGAAAACGGCAGTACAATGCTGAGAATAATTTATTTCATCAACCAGTAGCGAAGATGATCCTAAAACCGCGTTATAGAGACTCTCCAACGATATAGACTTGACGTACAAACAGTATGTATGCATGTATGTATATTGATCGTGACGTCGATTGCGTAATTGCAATTAAAGCGATCTTGTAATCGTAAGCCCGGGTATAATTAATGAACTGGATCGTGCTGACGCTCCAAGTGTGCAGCGTATCGTGGCGCACGATCGTTCCGCGGCCTGTGAGTAAGCGCAATTTGCCATATTGTCTCTAATAATCCAGGCTGGCTAATTAGTTTTGTCTCCCGTTCATATCAGCCGTCAGCTCGCGCACGCCCATCGCCTCTTCTGCCATCGTAGCTCCAGACGGAAGAGAAAGCATCGCCCACGCATTGTCGTGCTTGCTCAAAAATTTGGGAGAATCACAGTGGTGTTCACAAGCGACTGGAAACTTCCACATACAGGGTAGATCACCTAAGTCTTGTCCATCTTAGGTGCTTTTGATAATATGAAGCTATATCTCGAAAGAAAAATACATATTTGGTTTGGAGGAGAACATACAATGATAGCAAAAAAAATTAACTCAAAGTCATATAAGGTATTTTAATTAATGAAACATTTATATCGACATTGGAAGGTTATTGGCGTTTTTTAATTGGGACAGTGTATTTTCATTATCGTAATTTTGTAGCTGATAGAAAGAGAAATTCAAACATGTAGAACACGTTGACCTTCAGATGACCTTCTGAAAAATTTTCTTATAACATCATACTCCAACGTACATAAACAACATATTATACATATTTAAAATCTTCAAATACACCATTACAATAATGAAAATACTCCATCCGATTTTAAAAAAAAAGGCTAATGACCTTGATATGTCGGTAAATATGATCTTGAAATTATCTTTTTGTGTATCAGAAACATCTTAAGGACAAATTTCAGATGACTCACCCTGTATAGTGTATGTAAGAAGCATAACTACTTTAAAACAAATATTTATAGAGTAGCTGTTGAAAATTTTTTATTGAACTGTCCTTCGGTTACATCATTTTGTATAGCAGTGGTCTCCAAATTTGTTAACAGTACGACCCACTTAAGACAGGTTAACAACTTTCTGAAAGAGCAGAGACTATATTAACCCTTTTCACTCGAGAGGTGACTCTCAGTCACCACTACTTTTTCTTTAGGTTTAATTTCTTTGGAACTCGAAGTGCCAATAAAATGATTGTCGTTGAGCCAAAGGTGACCTGATTCTCAAATCTCAAATTAGAGATCTCATTTTTGAAGTCAATATAATCTTAACATTCGTGGCAATAGAATGCTAAGAAAGCATCTCGAGTTGCTGGTAGATACCAGAAAAAAAGGCCTCGAGTGCAAAGGGTTAATATCTTATGAAATTTTGCTGCAATTTGTATGTATTTAAGAAACACTGAAATTTACTTTTCACTTACAAGGGAACATCGATAACTGATACATCCCGAATATTAATGTTAGAAAGAATTTTGATATTAATTTTAATTACACGAATATTAAAAGTATAAAACTCTAGAAGGTTTACATGTGTAAATATGTCTAAATATACATAAAACATGTGCCTTCCGAACGTAACGGTTGTTCGAATGCATGTATGCACATCGGGTAGTCAACAGCGTAGGGGATGTTTACTTCGAGACACTAAATAAATTTTCAGAAATTTATCACACGTTGATTGATTTGTCACTAATACTCTTACGAATTTGTCTTCTATATTCTATATTTTAAGAGATGGAGGTTACTTATCGGCCGATAAATAAGTTTGATGGGCTGCACGATTGCATTTAAACTAATCTATCGACGAACTATCGGTATGGCGGCTTATAGCTCTTCGCACTTATGGCGATTGTTTTTTTGCCGACTCGGCGGATAGTTATCGGCCGACAGAAAGTCTGCAATCTACGGGGTGGCTTACGCTTCGGCGGATGAAAACTACCTGTCCACCGCTTCCTTCAAACTCGTGTAATTCTGCTTGAATTCTAACTTAATATTTGAAAAATATTTTCTTATGATCCTAAAGTTTATGTATACGAATGTCGGTAAAAGTGACGGATTATCGACGGTATCGACCGCAGTCCGTCACGTACTGGCACCTGTTGGGGCAAGACGCAACTACTTAGCGGAAAATTATCGATAGAGGAGGCGCTGCCATATGGATAATAAGGAAAAGTCGCACTAGGATGAGATCACATCATTCAAATCAAACAATTAATCGACTCAGTTAAATTAAACATAAAATATTATGACGTTCATCGAAGTTTGAGTCTCCATAAATATTCTACTCTAAATTAAAGAAATAAAAGACTTGCGGAAGATAATATGTGAGAATGGTGTACTATCCTTTATTATCACTTCTTTATATTTCTGTTAGATTTATTATCTCTTTCAGAAATGCTATGTACAACTTGATGAAACATGTTTTTCTCTCTCATCGCGAAAAACAAAATATTTAAAGGGGATTCGTAGCATTTGAAAACCAATAAAGTGTAGGAACCTTTTAATTTTACAAATAACAAACAACATCACTACACAATTGTGTAGTTACTAATTATAATTGTGTTATAATTAATTATAATATTTTACTAATTATAACACACGTCTCAATGTCTACACATCCCACACACGACTGTTTTAAATTATATGTAACTCTTTCTCTCTTTCTCTCTTTCTCTTGGAAACAATCATATAGCATTCAAGTCGCAACGCTACTCGCAAAGAAGACATTTACAAAAGTATTATCTTATGAAATATTAAATGATCCAAGTAACGACAAGACTACTTCGAAGTTAATCGAGTACACTACTTCGAATGCTATTATATTTTTCCTTTTATTATACAGTGGGTGTAGAATGTATTCTTTCGTACACCAATCAATTTCCCAAAAAACTTTTGTCTGAAATTGTAGTTTCTTAACTTCCTTTTTTATAATCAATGTTATTTTACATATTCTCGGAAGTCTCTAAGATAGATGTAGTCCAAACAACATTTACTAGTTAATATAATTTGCGAAATTAACAAAAAAATGGGAAAAGTGGGTAAAAGTATAGAAGCAATAAGTATTTGTACGATTCTTATGACGAACCATTTACAGCAGAGTTTGTAACGTAAACACATTAGTTTATTGCACCGTACGAATTAGAAAACATCAAATTTCCAGGAAAGTACTTTTAAACAGTTGTGCGAATACTTATTGCTTCAATATTTCTATCGATTAATTATTTTTTTCTTGTTAATTTTGTAACTTACATAAATAGCTACTTTTTTTTGTAATCTATCTATTCTAGAGATTTCCTAGAACATGTAGTATGTCATTGTTTATAAAAAATTCGTTAATAAATTACAATTTTACACAGTTTTTTTTGGAAATTTGTACGAATACTTTCTACACCCACTGTATTTTTCCGCCTTTTTGTTTACGACAATCTAATGAGCAAGTTCGTAGGCCTGCCAAACTTTAAAAGTGTGGAATTTACGATGGAGTATTCGTCAGAACGTCTCCATTAGCCAAAAATATGTATGCATTTCCTCGCAAAAGTAGCTACGCATGCAATACTCCAGGCTCCAGGTACCAATAAACGCCTCGTAACTATAATGATAATCCTCTGCACGAGCGATGTTCAAAGTTCTCGAGCTTATAGTTAAATAACGTTTACATTGCGGTTGGAGAGGAAAAACAGCACGAACGCTATAACGCTTGTGGAGCTGTCAGTCAACAAAGCTATTTCCCAACCCGTTTTGCCTAGAATTCGTAAATCAACGTTGGAAGGTATGAGCACGCTCATGCGTGTATAATGCAAGCTCGTCGTCTGACCTATTCTCGCCCACCTTGGCGACCATAGCTGCCAACTGTAATTGACGTTGCATTGAGATTTATCTGGTTCACGACAATCTTTTAACAAAGAGATTTCCTCTGGGTTTATTGCCCGGTTGTTGCGACAGAACATTCATAATGATCACGATCCTATGTAATTAAAGTAGCGTAATCTTTTACGAGCCAGCTACGGTAATTTATACGAAACGATCTTGTTACTGGTCCCATGGTTGACTCGTTGCCGATTCGAGGAGAAACTTCTGGCGTGTGCTCGCCTTTTTACTCGGTGCATGATGTGCAATTTTACGAATATAATAGGACCTCGACTAACAGTCGGTTTACGGAGATTTATTATCAGATTTCTATGTATTATTGAAGTAATAGTAAACTGATAATTTATTCAGTATTTCTTCCTGTACAATTTTTTCTAAAGTATTCACTAGTTTTTTCCAAGCTTTTTTCAATGCCTCACACGTAACGTTCGACCAAGCATATACTGCTATGTAACAGCGATTCTTTATATTTGATTTCTTGTAAAGTTATATAATCTTTGCGGTAATATTATACTATCGTTGATTGTTCACAAAAATATTTTCAAGAGAATTGTTCGATATAGTTATTTAAAATATTCAATTAAACCTTAATCTAACGGTTGTATTACTGATGTAGCATTAAGAGTGTTCTAATAATAGAGAATTTGGATAATAGAGGTTCAGAATTTGAGGTTCTACTGTATCATAGATTTTATTGATCATGACTATTTGGATTATGGCTCTCTGTGGGCCAATGTTTTCGAAGTCGGTACATTTTTGTTGAGACTCGCTTGACATAGAACCGCAAAGGGATAAATTGATTAATGATGAATAATGATAATATTGCAACTTATTCTCCATTGTATTCAATTTAAAGTATTCCATAATTTACTTGATTGATAGTCCATAGTAGTGCATAAATATGCTAAGAAAAATAATCTTAAAAGTTATAATGGTGAAGAAGTAAGCGTATTTTGTGATAAAATAGTAGACCCTGTAAACATACAATGTGTATCAATTCTATTTCACTTTTACAATAGATAAGATTCAAGATATTTAAGATTTTCACACTTCATACTAAGTCTTCCAGTTGTTGTCCTCCAGTCTTCCAAAGTTTTAACAAATGCGTTTGGAGTATGCCACCTAAACACATATTAAATGGAAAAACATAGTTGAAACTGCGTGCAAAATAGAAGTCAACATTTTCAATGAAGGATTTAAACACTCTCTCTACCGAAGCCAGTAAAAGCAGCCGTAATTAACGGAGTTACCTTATTTTTATTTTTTCCCATCTACTAAGATATTTAACACCTTCAAATAGAGTGATGTCCCTGTAGAAATCAGAGCGCTCGGCACTTTAGAAGTTTAGAAGATCAAATCAAAGTATTCGAACCTTAGACAATTATTTTGTTGAGTTAATATCATGATAGAACTTTACGAGCTTACATGTGACACTTCGTGCTAAAATACATTAATTGCAGAATAAAAACTGTAAAAATTGCTGCATATAAAGCAACAGAAACTTTTAATGATGGTTATCATATCATAATAAAAGTATTTGAAGCGATGGGAATAACAATTGATGTGATTTGATTGAATTGATTGAAATGAAATTAGAAAACTTTGCAAATCACGAATTAAATAAAAATAATCAACTGAAATTAACCTATGGAACAATAGTCACAATTATCTTAGGACTACTTATAAATTTTTTACGAGCTCTCCTGATCACTCTCCTAAGACATCTTTTTAACCAGTGCAGATCACACTTTTGAACTCAAAGAACATGGAAACCGACTGAAGAAGAAATGCACCCCAACGGACATTCCGTAGACCTGCTCAGACGCTCCAAATCACAAGAGTGTACCAGAAAAATAATGAAAGTTAAATTTTTTTCGTCAAAGACTAGGTTTATCTTCGACTGGGTTAAATTGCATATGATCGAACACATTCCTCCCAATGAAATAAAATGTTTAAATTTTATTGGAACGATCACCTACTAAGGTGTTATAGAATGTTAAAAACTATTAAATTTTCTATTTAAAAGTTTTTCAATATCTCTTATGGTTTCAGAGATATTAACAAAAATGTAAATAACCAGAATTATTTCGAAGGGATATTTTCACTCTTAAAACTGTTTAGAGGCAAAAATCTCCACTCTTAATATTTCTAAAAATTTCATTTCAACTCACCCCTAATATTATTTCTTTCAAACAACTTGCTATTTTTGCAACAAAAAAAAAACCGAAAAAGTTTTTTAAAAATAGTTTGTTGTTGGCTGTATATTGAACGATAAAACTTCTAAATCAAAAATTAAATACTTTTCTCATCGATACAAATATTTCAAATTTAACCAAGAATTTCAAATATTCGAAATTAATTATTTGTTTTCACATTTCGACGAAAAAACGAAAGATACAATTTTAACAGAAACAAGTACAAATACAGACACTTGGACAAGAACGAAGACAGGGATAAGAACGAACAAAGTCATTCTTAAGCATGGAAATGTATTTACACAGGAAACGTTACAACATATTATCTCTATATGGAGTTTAGACAAAGCAGAGAAATATTACGGATGAAGAATCCGAAGAAACCGGTATAACTCTCCCTTGGCATTTCTAAGATAATCCTTATTAATAATAATTTATAAAAACGTGTACTTTATTCTTCCGTAATAGATATAATGAAATGAAATTGTACATGTTAACATTTTGTAAACTTTGGATATGTTAAAAAGAGACGCGAATCAAGTGTGATTAATTACAAAATAAGCATATCTCGCGATCGAATACAAATTTGATTTATTCAATGTGAATTTGTTTCAATTTTGAAAATGTGTACCTTATTCTAGCGCAATAGATCTAGTAATCTTAAATAGTGAATCTTAAAATTATTTATAACCCGAAATAAAACTAAATGGGACACGAACCACGTGTGAACGATTACAAACGCTACAATCGCGATGTCCTCTACAACCAGATCTCAATCGTCTATGATCTCAAAGCGAACCTTTACAAAACCACCCCACAACTCCAGTTTGAAGTGCCTAGTCCTTAGGAAGGGGATAGATCTGCTGATAATAGAACCCAGTTTTCCGCTCTGCTGTCTGGATATGTTCTGGCCAAGTTTCGTCTGATGGTCCTGGGTTGGATGGAGCTTAGACTGGATCTCATTACCACCAGTACCCTCTTCTCAATATCCTCTAACTTTCCAAGGGAGAACTCTGGACGTTCTTCTATTGTACTATTAATATTTTCTTTGGAGGCCTCGTCTTTGGCGTTAATGACCGAGGCGCCATTTATGATCTCGGAGCTCCATATATTTACGTCTCGAAGCTCGTCCTCGCAATGTTCGATAATGTTACCTAGAATTCTAGCATGGTCTTCGCTTTGCATCTTGGTAATAGGGTATCCCCTCGGTATGATTATCACTGTATGATTATATGTATACTATCTCTCTTCTTTCTTCTGAACTTCGTCGGCCGCTCCGTATGCTCCGCATGCTTCTTGTATTGTCCAGGAATATCCAGTCGTCATCGAACTTCATTTCTATCGAGTCTAGGAAAGAGAGAGGGTGATCAGTATTTTTATATGTATACATATATTTGCACATTTACATGCATATAAAACTGTATAAAATAGAAGGAGACACAACTGACAACTTTCTTGGAGAGAAAACAATAATGGTCAAATTTGCAGGTGACCGGAGACGCGGTTACCTTGATTATAGTCATAGAGTATTGGTTTTTATGGTAAAAAAGACAGTAAATTATTAAAATAGCAGTATTAACCGATGTTGATAAAAAGAAATTCGATTAGAAAACATTTGTATCGATAATCGAGCGGAAAATACAAATTTTTAGTTTTTTGCTTGTCCTGAAAAGCTAGGTTTTTGGAAAGAAAGGAACACTTTTCTTAGGAACGGTTAAGCCTGAATTAACGACATTTTACGCTCGTTTTTTTAATAATAGTAAGGTTTTAAACAGTAAGTCTTTTTTACCCTAGAAAATTTGACTGTCATTGTTTTCTCTCCGAGTAAGTTGTCAGTTGTATTTCCTCATATTTGTTAAATAAAAAAAATTGAATTATTTTTAAAAATATTGTTCTACCTCTGTCAGTGTTCCAAATTAAATTCTGATTGCACAGAACTGTTCAGAATAGTTTAAATTTTAATTACAAAAAAGAAAACCTATTTTTTTTTCACTTGTTGATATTCCAAGTTCCTTAAAGAAGTCGTTGATTAAAGTATTACGAAGTGGCGGCAAAATGGAAAATAATATCTCAATTTTCATGTTTGACATAATGCAAGATAATTAATAAATATTTCAACATGATGAAGCGGACATAGACGTAGTTAGATTAATGAAGAACTGGCATAAACCACAAGAAATTACTTGTTTTAATTGATCAGCAGTATCACTAAATTAGAACATCATGAAAGAGGAATGAGTGCACATGAAAAATGTTTGTTAGTATTTTTCAAATTGAGTTACTACGTATAATCGACCAATTTCTTGCTAGACAGATCTTGCAAACGCTATCGAGCCCGAATAGAAAACAATACCACATTTTTATATACATGAAGGATTGATGTACCAGTGTAGTATGATAGAGTGTGTGTGGCCCGAATGAAATAACGACTGCAAGATGTGAGAATACGTGTTAGAGCCCCGCTTCTGATTGTAAAGAGAACCGCCGCGAATAAATTCGAGTTTCGCTTTGTTAAAAAAAGTGTTGCTTTTTCTTTTCAATTCCCTCAATATGTACCTTTTCGTAAAAGATAAACATCTTCAGACTAAACAAGAAACTAATCAAAACAACTGCGTATACTTTCACTGAATATGAGTTGCTTTAGAAGTGTAGCATGTATTAATTTGAGAACGAGTAGAGAATAATATAATAACAAAAGTTTGAATGCGTTTAATCAAGTGTCACGGATTGCATATACTAACATGCTACATATTAGGTTGTCCCAAAAGTTTCTTTCGTGGGTTGCATTCAATTATTTTCTGTGGCAGTGCTTATATAAATAGACAATCTATTTTCTTAGACATTGATGCTGTAACAGAATGGAGCGAAGTGAATTGTACACAATTTTGTAATGTAACATAAAACGTAACATATTGTGTATGAATTAATTATTAATAAAACGAAAGAAACTTTTGGGAAAACCTAATACTACGTGCACGTATAATACATTTGTAAAAAATAATTTAAGAAATTTAAATAAGAATGAAATATTAAAAGATGTGTCTGTTAAAAGTTTCGATTTAAATATTATTGAACGTGTCTGGGTTTATTTGGACAAATCCCGAAGAAAAAGAGAGCTTAAAAATTCAGATGAACTGTTTGAGGTATCACGAACCGAATGGCAAAACATTCCAAGTGAAAGAATTAAAAAATTATATAAAAGAAGTTCAAGAAGAGTCGATGCTGTCACAAAGGTAAAAGAAGTACTAATTATTATTAAAATCTCTTATAAATGTATACTATTTTTATCTAATTGTATGTATGAGTACTTTATTTTCCTCGACCTGCTCGATAGCATCCTATTCATTTATTTGTGTGCGCTCATTCCTCTTTCATGTGCGCACACAAACTCTTTGGTCTCTTTTTATTATGTGACGATATCAAAGCACCTACCTTTCGACGATATCGGGATCCGCTTATGAGTGGCTTGTTCTGCGCTTTATATTAAAATCTTGACTGCTGTTCCGCGGTGGTCCTTTGCGTAAAATATAAGTCTATGCTTTAGGGGGCACTTGGCACTTGTACGAAGCATTAGTATTAGTATTTGTACTTTGATTTCTGCTTTTTTTGTCGTTTTGTGTTTTCGCGGTGTGTCCGGTGTAAAAATGCAAAATCACTCAACTTGAACCGAAGTCAACTCTTACTGAATCGCCACTGTACTCCTCGTGGTAAGGTAACGGCCGAAGACACCTCGTAATGCCACGCCTACCCTCGGTTACCATCCCTGTGTGTCAAAGCGACACGCTGATTGGCATTCGTCAATTCTGTCAAGGCCCAATCAGGATGTCTTGAGTCCCAAACACGCTCTTCTTCGTGGCGTCTTCGCGAGGGATATCTTGGAGACTAGGGTGGGAGGTCGGCTGGTTCCTTACGAGAGGACGAGGCCACCATAGGTTTGCTTCAAGTTCGCGACATACACCCTTGGACAAAAAGATAGCACATATATGCTATTGTTGGATATTTAAGGATATTGTAGCTTACAGTGGGTGTAGAATGTATTCGTACACCGATCAATTTTCCAAAAACCTTTTGTGCGATATTGTAGTTTCTTAACTTCTTTTATTATAATCAATGATATTTTACGTATTCTAAGAAGTCTCTAAGATAGATGTAGTCCAAACAACATTCACTAGTTAATATAATTTGTGAAATTAAAAAAAAAATGGGAAAAGTGGGTATAAGTATAGAAGCAATAAGTATTTGTACGATTCTTATGACTAGACTGCGGATCTTCATGGAAAATGAAATCTTCGCGAACGTGCCTACAAAAATTGAACCTAAATAGGAATTTATTTTATTCTGCAAATATTATAACATGAACGTTACTTTCTATCTTTATCATACTCTTGCATATTGTTTGCATTCTGTAATTTCTTGCACGTTCAAGTTTCCTATGAACGCATAAAGATCCGCAATCTATTAATGACGAACCATTTACAGTAGAGATTGTAACGTAAACACATTAGTTGATTGCACCGTACGAATTAGAAAACATCAAATTTCCAGGAAAGAACTTTTAAGAATGGCTCTAATAGAGGAATTGAAGAAGATCCCACTTCGAATAACTAATGATGTAGTTAATTTAAGGCTTAGAAGAGTTACAATAATTATGAAATGAAAAGGAAATCCCACGAAGGAAGTGTTACGTACCAGATGGTGATGGTGGTGCGTGTCGCGTTTACTGCACAAGACATCTGAGGAAATTTGTATAAATAAATTGTGAAAAGTAATAAATTTGAAGTTTAAGGTAAAATCTAGTGGAGTGGAAACGAGAGGGAAATTATGATTGAAGTGTTTATAAGAGTAACAAGAATTAGTAAGGAATTTGATGGCTTTGCAGACAGGATTCTACCGGTGAGGATGTTGCTCGCGATGTCGAGCAATACGTAAGTAGTTAAAAGGATGAGTGGTCAGGACACGAGGTTCGCACTTCGTCGTGTACAGGACTTCGGTGGGATACGGAGTGAAAAATTGTTTTGGAGCGGTTTAACAGCGTTTAATTTTGCTCTCTCTCTCTCTCTCTCTCTCTCTCTCTCTCTCTCTCTC
>NC_071980.1:16325681-16380786 GCF_026283585.1 Hylaeus volcanicus
CCTCTCTCTCTCTCTCTCTCTCTCTCTCTCTCTCTCTCTCTCTCTCTCTCTCTCTCTCTCTCTCAATCTACCCTTCCGGCGTTAGAAATAATATTATTGGTACCCAAAACCCCGTTTAATGAAATCTTTCAAATAAAATACTCTAGTTAACAATAAATTATTAAATATCTATTCACAAATATATGTATACGCTAATTATCATTTTATTACTATCCATGTCGCCCCCGTTCGAACTAATCTCAATGTCATCGCCATCACCATTGGTTATCGTCGTCGATGCTACTTTTGTTACACATACAACGGTCTAAGGTTCGTTGTTTACACGTGTAACTATTTCAACGGAAGAGAAAACGAATCGTTTGTTCGCTGATTTGTCCGCGAAGAAAAAGAGGGTAACGATGGTGCTGGCCGTTCAATAACGAGCGAAGTTGTGTTTACATGTTAAAAGACACTAAACCGTTGACGTGACTCGCTGAGCTAACTAACTGACATCGACTTTTGCGTCGGTTTCGTTAAATTTGAGATATTTCAGACTTTCACGACTGGTTTCTTCCTAGTTGACACTAATCGAGGATATAGAGAGCTTTGAATAAGATACTTGAACATCTCGCCAGGATTGCACCTTCTTCAGAGTTCAAACGAAACTAATAAAAACATATTAGACTATCTTTGTAAAAATAATACTTTGCGGAAAGTGACACTCGACTGGATCTTCAAAAGAGAACTTGATGACGGCATCTTGAATGCTTAGAAGGAGTGATATTGTTGCTTACTATTGTTCATCAACACTATCGGTTCGTTGATTAGCAATTACCGTAGGCTTCATCTTGATATGATAGTTTTACTATTAAATTAATTAAAAATTAAAAAAATGTTTTAACAAAACTTGAACAACATATTCAAGGCTCTAATCCTCCAAGCTGAAGAAGCTATAATCCTGCCAAAGCATCATTTTACACCCAAAATTCTCGATTAGTACCACTCATCGATGAAATTCGTGGAAGTTCCCTTGTTCTCTTCAGCAAATCATAATTTCCTACGCAGTTGCTAGCGGTGCACAATTTTTTCATTGGGACGAACGATTTTCTTAAATGAGAAGTTCTGCGATGAATAACTACACGGACGTAAATCTCACGATAAACAATATCACGATATATATTTTCGCATTCGAATTGAAAAAAAATAGACAAACTCTGTCACGTTGGAAACAATTTGAAACGCTATCCAGGCACCAGTTTCGGTTACTCGATAGTCGAATTCCCGAAGGACAACGCTTGATTGAGATTTAGAAGTCGAATGATTTTCAGGGAATCACTTCAGCGTGTCAATAACAGTGAACGCCTGCGAACGAACGACAGTTGCTACTATGTGGATGGATAAACAAAGCGCTTGGAAAAAAAAGAGAGAAGAAGAAGAAGATGGATTTTTCATCGAGATTCGCGAATTTTTTCGCGTAACGAAGCTTCTGAGTTCCAAGTACTTCGTTTCCCCATCGAGTACAAAAGATTTACGCAAATACATATGTTCCTGTGTGTATGTTTATGCCTTGCTTCTGTTCCGAGATGAACGCTCGAAAGTGATGTTTTCGTTCGGAAATCGAGGAACGAAAGGCAAGAGGTGATGTATATTATGTATAATATATTAAGTAACTTTCTGGCCGTCTTAATCATCGACGAGTACGATGCTTACTGATTGTTTGGGAAATGGACGCGGGAAATCCTCGTCTTCGACGTTCCCCGCCTCGCTTGCTGCGTGCCATTGCGAGAAACGATCGTCAAGTTCCAAATAAATCATTCACGGACGCTTATTATTCTTCGATATTATTTTCGATATCGCGTTTTAGGTCGTTGCATTGAACTTCGTCGAAAGGGACATCTACTTTCCAAATACGGGGACAGAAATATGGAGTTTGGCATTGAATTCACCGATTCGAGGAATTTGGAAAAATAGTTTTTTGTGATTCGAGTCCAGGAAAATTGATTTAATTTTTATTATGGAATAATTATAAGCTTTTCAAATTTTCTCTTGTTTACTATAGTTTCACGACTTTACTGAACGAATTATTAATTTATACAACATTCGAGGAACAAACCTTCCATAGAACAGGGATCAAATTCTATAGTTAAATTATTTTAATTGTTTAATGAAAATCACACATATTATTTGAAATTTCTTCTAGAACTCCTTAATTAAGACGCTTCAATTATTTATATTCGGTATTTGCTACTGAACGGAACAAATGGCGGAGAACTAAGAGCGCTCGTTTTGTCCCTTGATCTTCTTTGAACAAATCCTTTCTCGCAATGGAGCGCAGCCTCGCAAATATGCATCAGACTCAAACGAATCATGTCCGACGAATGCGCGTTTGTCGCTCAAATTTACAACGTCTCACACTCGCAACAGACACGCGGTCACACTTGCTCACACTTGTTCTCGCGCGCGTTCGTTGCAAAGCCTATACAATTACACCAGTACCGCTATAACTCTGCTCTCTACGCCTCCGTACCTCGTATAGAATATGACTTTCTTTTTTTCTTTTAAATCTTTATATACACGCTAGTTTATCGGCTGCTAATGTCGTTTACTAACTACGACGCGACTGGCTCGCGCTGTTTTCGCTTTCCCCCCCTCGTCGACACGAGTCACAGCTCGCCCCATTCGTTCAGCACACGCAAAACGGAAAATATTCGGCATGCACACTCGCACGGGAAACTTCTGATTAAAGGATGCGCGTTAACCCTTAGCAATCCGCGAAAATGTAACAGAGATGGTCGGAACTTCATTGAAAGGCCAAATGACGAATAAAAATTGTTAATAGATATGAATTCGCAGCATTTATTCGCTTGGATACGGATGCTGAGGAAAGCTTCTATTTGTTCAACGAGAAATTAAATTAAATTTATAATTCAGACTGTTAATAATAACGATTAGGTATTTTTTATTGTACTGGCGATAATTAAAGTATAAAGGGCTTACCCTCGCCTGCTACTTTAAAATTAATGGAAACACGAGTCTTTAAAAATATATCCTGTATAGTTTAGATAAAAAATATCAAAATGCACGCATCACGAAAAGAACTAAAACACTTCAAACCATCGTTTGTAAACACTGTCGTTCACGTGTCGTTCACTTATGATAACACCAACCTTACGAACGAAATAGGTGAATAAAATCAAGTTATAATTATATTTGAATTTTATAAAATTATAATTAAAGGTGAGAAGTTAAAGAACACCTTCTCAACTCATTCTCGGAGTGCAAAGGGTTAGTTTCGTTACCATGGCGGACAGAGCGGGCCGCTCGAAGGTCGAAAGCCTTTCTAGACCCGTGGTGCAGTCGAAACTGCTCGCATGAGTCGGTTTTTTGAGCTTAAACCGCGACCCACCCCCACTTTTACGTCACGCGCACTGTCGCCCCGCTCCAGTGGCAGGGGATACGCGCAGAGATGCATAGTCTATGCGCAGAGAAGAGAAATGGAGTGGTGGGGATAGTGAAACGTGGTGGGGAGCGCTCGCTGGTGACCTTGAACGGCCAGTTGAGTTTGGACTGCACGCAGGAAGGCCCTTCGAACGCGAGAATCGATGCAACGGTGATCGCGAATCGGCTTCCACGAAGGGCAAGTCTCTGCTCTATTTTCTCACGATGAACTGCGTTATTGCTATTATCCTTACACTCGATTCGTTACACACGCATCGGAATATCAAATTTAATTCGACAGCGAGGACTGACTCGAGCGATCGATACGATTTGGCGCAAGCTTGAGCAAGCCTTTGACTGCACTTGATACCGATATTTATCAGGTCAGTTTACAAATGTCTGCGTATGTTTGTTTCAGGAAATTATAAAGATAGATGTACAGAAAGTAGCTATTTTATTGCAGTCTGGTTCATTGAAATCTTTCAGTTTATTTAAAAGAAATTGGTACGGTGTTTCAATATGATTAAAATTATGATTGTCTTGACTTTTGATTGAACGCTATCATGAATTATGTCGAATGCGAATAAGATTTTTGGGCGAAAGATATTTTTATCCATTGATGTTTTTATGACTGTAATCGCAGTTATTTATTTTAGATGAAAATACACCTCTCGCGTTGTTTCATGTACATAGACATATTAGGGAAAGGTGTTTAAAAATGTTTCTACCTAAATAGTCCACCCTGTACAATTGAGAGTTTGTATTAATAATTAATAAAAATAATAAATCTCATCGTTCCGCATGATCAAATA
Source organism: Hylaeus volcanicus (assembly GCF_026283585.1). NCBI lineage: Eukaryota > Metazoa > Arthropoda > Insecta > Hymenoptera > Colletidae > Hylaeus > Hylaeus volcanicus. The sequence goes on from NC_071980.1 coordinate 16,329,911, forward strand.
TCGACAACAGAGAGTCACCCTTCACGATACATTAATTAATTTCAACAATTCTAAGCGAGTCGACGCTAATGAACAATTCCACGACTCTATTGGTTTACCTGGTCGCTAAATAGAAAAAAGTAACTCGTCGCGCTGAACACAGAGCGCGACGTATCGATCCGATCTGGCGATTTCTGCCACCGAGATCGTCGAGACGCAGTGTTGTTATTCAAAAGTAGAAAATGTTAGAAAAAGCCGCGGACAGGTCCGTCTCGGTTGAGTTCGAAAAGTGGCGGTGTCGACGGTTGACAATTTCGATCAGTCATCGGACCAGTAACTCTAATGACCAATCTATTTTTTTTTTTTTTTTTTTTTTGAGGACTTCTTTTTTATCATTGTACGCCACAGAGTTGTTCATTAAGGAAGTGGTGTGAGCTCATATTATCTCTGTTTGGAAATATGTAAAATTTCTCCAGCCAGGAGAATATTAACAATATACTGTTATTTAATTTCTATATTTGATTCACTGTTAATTCATTCAAATACGTATGTTTTTTTTTTATTACCATCACTGCGATCAAAATTCTTGAAATCATGATTCATGTTTTTCTATCAAGTCTAGAGGTGTAACATTCTTTTTCTCACTTTCTCCGCCAATTGGGTGATATGGCTCACAATTACTTGAAAAACAACTTCACAGACAAATGCATCGCGTTCCTACTGCACTGCACTTTTCGTAAAAAACTCCATTTTACTTTTAATAGACTCACACAACTCCCATAACGAATGGTTCATACCTAAGCGCTCTCCGCAGAATATCTCTAGGACCGATTGTTGCTACCATTATTCACCATTGTCGTTACACGCGCGACAATTTGTCTCTCCGTTCCTTTCGAAGGGAGGTTCATCGTTATTTTTTTTTTTTTTTGTTCGAGCTCGAACGGAAGAAAGAAGAAAAAGAGAAACACGCCGTAATCACCGATAAATCTGACCAAACGTTCTAATTCCCTCCGAATGGGTTCTGTCCGGGTGGAACCGTTTCGTGTCGCAGGCGAAAAAAGAAATGGGCGAAAAGCACCCGCGCTTGGGGCGAAGAGTAAATGTTCACACTCTCCATTCAAGTCCATTCTCGCGTGTATTCGTACGTCCGGTTTCTCTATTTTATATATTCTCACGCATGCGCTCTTTTTTCGCTATTTACAAACGTACGCGTGTGTCGCTGACAAAGGAACATCGCGTCTGGACGCCAATTTTTACGGAAATTCGCACAAACGTTTATTTAAGCAATTTAATAATCGTGCTTTTATCTCATTGGCGATGCTTTTCGATTTCGAGTGAGAATCAGAAGGTTTTGTATCAGGCTTACATCACGCATTTATTTATTTCGTGCATGCTTATGGCAAATGTCTTCGAGTTGGTTATATCGCACCTCGAAGAGATTCACCATTCTTCTCAGATTATAGAATGTATTCGAACATGTTCCAAATAAAAATTGTCCCGTTTCTGATGGCTTGGAAACCACTAGAAAATTTAATTTTTGTTCTTTCTGTGTTTACATCTTCTAGCTCCCAGGAACAATAAACCCTTTTTTATCTGATACATAATTCGATATCATTTATAAATTAAGAATACAGCCAACGAAACGAATAGAAAGAGTGGCTCTGATGTAAAGGGTGATTCCTCCCTTGAAATAAAAAAGTGTCACCAACGAATACACCGTGGTTTTCGGACAATATTAACAAACATTTGCGAGAAGTCCCATCGATATCTCTGTTCGCGATGTTCCCTTGCCGCATAACGCCCGTTACCCACGCCTCCTACTACCTCGTTTTACCTAAAATAATTATTTAACTGCGCCAACTGCGCGGCCTCGATCGTTCAACGCTCCTAGACGAGTCCTCGTGCTCTCGTTTCCGCTTCTCCCATCTGTCACGTGTTGCTGTTCCACTATTGTTCTTCTATGGTCCGTAGACGGTGTGTTTTCTGACTCTTCTCGACCTCGAGTGGCCACTCGTGTATCCTCCCACGTGCCCAATTCCTATTTCGTTTCTTTCCATCTGTTCGTTTATGCCAGACTATTTTTTTTTCTTTTTTTTTTGGTTGCTCCTGTTTCTGTTTCTCGAGTTCGATCTCCTTTCGCGCGTTGCTTTAACGAACCATGAGGCTTTGTAGGAATTATAAAGTTGGGGACGGCCGGTAGAGAGGGTTGCCTCTGATGGGGAGCACGTGGGCCTCGGAGTTGAACACCCAGTCGTCCAAGTTTATCAAGTCGTCGTCGCTGAACAGCAGGTAGAGGTACTGGAAACAGACCAAAGGATCGATTTCAGTCATTATTTGTTAACAGTTTATTCATTAATAAGGTAATTCTCGTAGGAGTAGCAGTGTCTTCAGAAATTTTTGTGTTGGAAAATACTCGTTTCGTTATATAGGGGTTGTGCTTTCTATTTATTAATGATAGAACTTGAATTTTAATCGAAGAATTAGTTTGCTTCTTCTTTCTCAAGTTCTGTGTTGATCGCGGTAGTTTTAGTGTTAATAAATAAAAATTATAGACTAATGTCCGCATAATAAAATTTCAAAAGTATCTCTGAAGTTTTGCTAGAAGTAGAAATTAATGCTACACCCCTGTATTCGTTGCAATTCTAATTAAAATTATATTAAAGTACCAACTCTACAGTAATAAAACACACTACACATTTAAAACAAAATACACACGTTTCTTTTTTCCATAATAATTTACTGTAGTACGCAATTAATTTCAACACCTAATATATCCAAGAAAACGAACACAATTTAATCATAGACCGGATAATAATTCTTATTGTAAAAAAAAAACTGAGATGAGATAATCGGGACTCGTTAAAATTAATATTCGCGCAAGTACATCGACTTTTCCTCGAGAGATAAGCACGCTAACAATGTGGCATCAGGCCGCAGCCATTTATCCTGGTTACTAGAGGGATGTAATTCCTGAGGATCTTAGAAGCGTTTAAAATATCTCGGCGATCTTGGAAAAGCGACGGTTTTAATGAGATTCCTGGAAGATCTCGTGGGATTCGGATAGCAATCAACTACGCGCTAATAAGAGAATTAACGTCCTAACACACTTGCCGTTATGGACGATAATGACCGTCCGCGTTCGCGTTCCATTTTGCGGCCGCCGACGTTCGCTCGATTGGTTTAATCGTTACCCATCGCGGAGCGTTACAAAAACCACGGTTTCTCCATAGGGAAGTTAACGAGGTTGCTTCGCATTCAGGTGGATGCGATCTTAAGCGTCGTTGACTTCGCGAAGCACGATAAAAATGTCGGTGACGTTTTGTTCGCTCGGTTGGTGGTCGAACGAAAATTCCCTAAAAGGGAATTCCGAGAGAAAAAGGTTGTCGTTGATGGATTGGGAATGTCTGTGAATGAACATGCTTTCCGTGTAAGTGGAAATTATAATCTTGCGTGCGAAATGTGTGGCAGATGTTCAGGGTAAATCCACTTGTATGTAGAATAAGTGCATGTGTACAGGACATATGCAAAATGTGCAGGTGTTTTGACACTGTTCCACAGTGAAATGCATAGTTACATGTATGGTCACCGTATAGTCGTCACTATAGTAATCACGTATGTAGTCGCATACAATGCCATGTAGTCACGTATAGTCATATATAAACACACAAAACATACATGTAATTATATGTAGTCACAGCCACATATAGTCATCATTAGAGGATCTTAAAACGTGTCCTCCCACAGCAAATGCACACATGGATCAGGAAATAAAAATGAAACAATAGTCACAGCATCTATTAGTTGTTGACACGAAGAATTTTAAGCAGTTACCATAAAGCAGGTGTTCCTGCTTTAACCATCGCGGGAAATTGAAAGTAAAATATATTGAGATGAATTAATAGCACGATCAGCGAACTGTACCTTGAGAGTCTCGGCGAAGAAGTAGCTTTGCTGAACGTCGTCCTGTGGGGGATCAATCACGTAAACGTTGTGGAGTCCGGTGAAGCCTCCTGGAACGCGACAGTATTTCTCCAACGCTTGGACCGCCTCCCAACCCCACTCGCGGTATTTCGGGTCCTTTGTCAGTCGCCACATCACGAAGTACGATTCAAACGTCTGAAAGGTAAATATTTTACTCCACGTAAATTTGGCGAGTAACCTCTGGCGCTTGCTCTCCGAGTGACGTGAGAAAAGTTCGGATTGAATAATTTAGCAAGTATTTCTGGGACGAGGAAACAACAGGTATAAATATTAAAACGTTTTCTAGTTTGGTTGATTCAGGACAATATTTTTCAATGGTTATTTATACATTTACGCATATTTCGCTCATGACTACGTTGAATTTCCTTCATCTTACATTTCGATTTGTTGCATTGCTTATTTTATACGTATTTACTGGTTATGTATAACGAACGTCTCGATTTTCATGTGAGATGTTTAATTTTTTAAACGGTGGAGACACTTACTTCCGGTCGGAGGATGTAGTATTTCTCGCCGTTCTTCAAGCTCTTCGCTTCGTTGCCCTCGATGAAGTGGAAAGCTTCAGGGCCCAGTTTGGTGAAACTTCGATCGTAGGATTCGTGGCATGTGTTAGTCAAACCGGCGGCTATAGACATGTATCTTTCAGACATTTCGTTTTCCATAGTTTTGGCGCCCAGTGCGAACATCCCGCCTGGAAAAAGAAAAACATTCCCGACGATTCAGAACCAGTAAGAAGTTGAAACTCATTAGTGTCATTTATATATTAAATCACCCTTTAAGATTGCTTTTATATTTAACAAAAATCTGCAGAAATTTTATAGCGAAAATATAATAACTTTTCCAGAAAGATGGGAAAAGATTGTACTAAGGGGGTGATTACATTTTTCCATAAAACTCAAGGGTACGTTTCGCATATTAACTCGAGTAGCAGAATGTAATACTTGCTGGAGAATTGTCGACTTGAAATTTGAGTATATTATAGAAAAAATCTCTATTCATTACAACGATCTCAACTAGTCTGGAATATTTTAAATTTTCTCTACTTAAATGTGGATTTCTTACGTACGTAAGGAAATTGTAATAAAAAAAAAAAAATTAAAACAAAAACACTAACTTCAATTCCGATCCAGTTATTCCTCCCCATAAAGAAACAAATTATAAAGAAAATTTTCCTTCCCTTGATTCGAAGTATCTACTCGGATAACGCAGTTTGAAGTAATCTCGCTGGCAATAAAACACCGCGCAATAAAAGAGATTTCACGGGAATACCAGCGAATGAGGACTGCTGCGTAGAAGAGTGAGTGGATTTCAGTTGAAACTCACCAGCGAAACACGCCAGATGACCCATTTTATGGTCCAGCCTGTCGTACTTCAGATCGGACACGTAGAGGAGTTTGCCAGGTGACGTCTGAATCATGTGTTGATCTATCGCCGCGATCGCTTCGTCGTACATCTGACGTGCCTCGACGTCCTCTTTGCCAGACTGAATCCAAGCTTTCAGCAGGTACTCGTAAAAGCTGTCGCCGAGTCCTCCCAGCGACATGTGATCTGTAATCGAAGAGGAAACAGTTTCTTTAACCAATTGCTGCGGCCCAATCGATCTCTTAACGTGGTATAGACGAAGCGGTATTAGGGCTTAAAGTTAAAAGTGGAGTTTTATTTCAAGAAGATGCTAAACTTCAGTCTCCCATTAGGTACTATTAACAAAAAGAAATTTACATGCAAATTGCAGGATATAAGGGCCTCTATATTATGGCTTAAACGAAATTTTTTTTATATTATTAATTTAAAAGATATGGTAGTGAAGTTTCGTTTTTTAAGTGGAACTATATGTTTTTGGGAGGATCATGCGATAGTGCTTTTCAAGACGAATTCATTGACCCTTAATGTATCTACCCAATTTTTATTAGCTTTCAAGATAGAATGCTTCGAAACTTACTGATTTTCAGTGGAAAAGTCTGAGTTTGAGTGACCGCGTAGGACCGCTTTTATGACTGGTCACTCAAACTCAGACTTTTCCACTGAAAATCAGTAAATTTCGAAGCATTCTATTTTGGAAACTAATAAAAATCGGGTAAATACATTAAGGGTCAATGAGTTCGTCTTGAAAAGCACTATCACATGGCCCCCCCCCCCCCCCCAAAGAATATATCTTGATACCCTGTGTATCGAAAACGTTCACAACCCTACACCTCTAATTAGGATGCTAAATAGAATTTATTTTGCTTTCTCTCCCTCATAGATCAGTAATCGCACCATTTTCTAGCGTTGGACTTCATTTTACCTACGAGCATCGTGGAAAGAGGAGAAAGGAAAGTACTCGACGCTTTCCAGTAGAGAGAGAGAGGGAGTTGGAAAAGTTGCGAGAGTAAAACTGCTCGAGCTCTTTTCCCTTTGTCCTGCTGGCTCTCAGACGAGTTGTCGGAGTAGCCCTCTTCTGGGTACAAAAACCTCCGATAATCCGCGACGAATCACAACCCGGGCTGTCTTTCGCGTTTCCTGAAGAACCGCAGGGTCGCTCAGGTACCCCGAGTGGGCGACCATTTCGTTGCTCGTTGTCGTAACGAAGCATCCTTCGCCAGGACCGAATTAAGGTACGAGCTTTGGGAGATACAGCCCACGGGACTTCGCCAGCTGGAGAGCCTCCAGAGATTAAGTAAAAAGTTACTTCGTTTGCGAACGTTGACTCTAAGTTTAAGTACCCTTAATTGCATACTTTTTAATTAACACTGGCGTTCACTGTTGACGTTGTAAGATTATAATTATGGTAAGATGTAAGCGGTATTCGCGTCAGAAATTTTGTTTATATTTGATAAAGGATAATAGAAATTTCACGATCTCTTTTCTTGGAACTAGAGAGGGTGGTTATATTTTTTCATACAACTTGGTATGTTTCAAATATTAATATGCAGTCCAGATTTTCTGATTTTATGACAGGACATTTCATCGAGGGCACAAAATTGAAAAATTACCAACACTATCGTTTAGGGCGAATGTCCTTATTTTTGCACATGAAGAAACACCAGTTTTTCTCGTAAACTACACTATTAGGATTTTTTGTTTAATTTTTTCCATACTAATTTTAGTCCAAGTTAAGCCCTCCAAAAGTAAATTACATTAGTACGAGAAGAGAAATAATTTAGATCTGAAAGGATCAACAACTGTTGATATCCCCAGGAGCTTTTTCTCTATCCTACATATACATATTTTGCTATCCCTCCGAAGCCTGATTAAATCCCAGTGTTCCAAATTTCCCCTAAAAGTCCTCCATAGCCAGCTTTCATGCACCTGAAGCTCTCTCATCCAGGTAAACAAAATTGTCCCTATATTTTTTTCACCGAAGAAAGCTCCGACGACGCCTGGCGGCCGCCCCCCCTTTAATTAGTTCGCCGAAGGATTCGCGGCGGAGTTCGTTCGCCCGTGGAACCCGCAGCAGCTATAACTCGACGGACTTCAATGGAACCATAAATTTCAGAAGACTCGAGGCTTGACGGTCGACCGCGGTCCGCAAAGAAACGAAAACGGACGAGCGCGCGAGAAGGACGGATGGTTGGTGGGTTCCGAGGAGGATGATAAATATTCTGGAGGTGAGCGAGGGCGAGGGAGGGAGGTGGTGGGAAGGGATCGTCATACGCGCAACGGGAAAACACGGGAGGTGCACGAAGTCGGCGGAACAACGAGAGAAGAAGAGAATTTAGCACCCGAGGGGATGCTGGCCATGATAAATGCGTTATTCGGGATCGCGCAAAGAGATCTCGGCAATGGCGTCTCCGCGGCAGGCGACGGAAGCACAAAAGGAAGCCGAGAAGAAGCGAAACAGGAGCAGCGCCGTTTCCTCTGACCCCTCCGTGGTCGCGTCGAAACTATTTCAGCGATATAATTGATGGCCGTCGGATTAAAAATCTATTTTACCCCGAAATTCTCCGGGCGCGAGAAGATTTATTAAACGAAATTACAGTAATAAAGCCACCAGCCGCATTTACATCGGACCTCTCTCCTCGCTCGTCCCTTTCGCCTCGCCAGGGTCGATGTTTCTCACTGATAATGAGCGCGTTAATTTTCTACCCCTCCTTTTCGTTTATTTGCACTTTTGACGGTCGCTCGCTGGATGAATGATCTTTCGTTGCTCTCGTATTCGTTAAACGTCGTGGTATTAAGAAAAAGCGTGTAATTTGTGTACACGCCGGGATGGAATAGAAAAGAATGCAGGGGAAAGAGCGAGAAGAAGTTTATGATATCATATTCAATTGATTGGGAGATGTTCTCAAACCGATACTCGAATTTAAATTGCAATGACAGCGACCAAGAGAAGAGAAAATATTTCTTTTAGGTCTCGTTGTTAAATATTACTGCTTCTATTAAAATTCTATTTTATACTGTTCAAAGAACGTCATACAATATCTATCCCATTTAGAAGACTCGACAGACTATCACTGAATAAGAATTTGTTCAAAATTGCTGACTTCATGCGAAGTGCAATCTTGCCAACAAGGAAGAAAAGTCAAAACAGGCCCAAAATGAAAAAAATTAAACAAAAACGTAAAATAGCAAGTGCAGTTATAAAAATGTACCCTGAAATTTTATGTAAAAATCTAGAATTATTCCCATGTATAATTTCCTCGCAAAAAATTCCCAAACACCTCATGGTTTTTCGACAGACAGGTTTTTATCGAGCCCAGTCGAAATGTATGGAGCCGTGTCAGCTGTATCAGACGCGAGAGAATAATTAGTTTCGGTTGTTACAATTTTTTTTAAAAAGGCAAACTGATCGGCTGTAATTGAAATTGGCGTGGCCAGTTTGCAGAAAGCAAATCGATTCGCGCGGCCCTCTTTGAAATTGATCGTCGTCGTTGTGTTCGTTACTTTTTCGTACGTGTGGCCGGGAATATTGAAATCGAGACGTGTGAACTGGGAGGAACAGAAATTGAAATGCGAGTGGTACTTGGTAAGAGGTTCGCGAAACGAAACGAGAAGCTCCGGGATGAGGTTGAGGCACGCGAGAATCAAAGAGAGTCAAACTCGTTTAAAAGGATGCGTGAAAATTGAATCTCCCAACGGAGGAGCTCAAACTACTTCGAATCACAAGTCTTGGAGTCCTGGAAGCGCGCGAAGTGCGGAGACAATTGTATTATAAACAAGCGTTTTCCTTTGAAATCAATTTCCATTGCAAGTTCCTCTCTTGTGTGCTACTTGAACTATATACTTGCACCAAGTATGATTGACACGATTCCTACTTTTCTCAAGCATTTGTTTTTAAACGGAATGACATAGATGGTGGTCTTACTTTTTATTGTGAAATACTCATCGGGATAATAAATTATTTTTGAGTGTTTCAGTTACTCACGTTGTCCCCATTTTCCAGTCCTAGGATGAATATAATTCGGATAGAGTCCTTTCGGTTTCTCTAGGTTCTTCAACACTTTCCTGACGTTCTCGACCCTGCTCTTGAAGACAGGATTGCCAGTGATGTCGCTGAGGTAGGTGAATTCTAAATGCATCGTGCCAATTTCGGATAGTATGCTGCACCCGCTGCTCGCCCATCCATAATTCTTACTAACCTGGACAATTCGAGGGAAATTTCGTTTCGATTAATCGACGAGGAAGTTTCCATTGAGGCGCGATCGAATCGAACGGGAACCAATTAAATGAAATAACAAAGACGGTGTTTACATTATGGCCGATTTTCTCCTTGCGAAACGAACTCACTCTGACCACTGTTTGCAAGACAAATATTAACCGTTGTCGTGAAATTACAACGTTACAGTATAGATAATAACGACTATTCTCGGTCCCTGAGAGAGAAATTAAATTGAATTTTACCGGGACTCGTGGAAAGCGAGCTTGGAATTCTAGAAAGGGACGGAGACTTTGCGGTCTCGAATGCCAACATTAATTTATTTCAAACGTTTCGAATCGTAGATTTCAGTTATTTTCACTGTTTATCAATGTTTTAGATATATTTAATTTTTCTTTCCAATATTAGATGGTAGTATCTAAAAGAAAATTGGATGAAAGCTTCTTTTTATATAGAATTCATGATTTCAATGCGATCTTTTGATTACAAATTTCCTGATGAAATTTATATAAACTAGGATTGATTATAATTAATTGAATGATCACCTCCATTCGCGACAAAGAAATATAATTTTAAGACATCTCCGAAGACGCTTTTCAGTAAGTATAAAATGTAATACAGAAAGATTTCTAGCGATTTCAGCTCGAATAAATCGCCGCGAGGTACGTTGATACGAAAGACAGCAAATTTAATCTCGGCGTTTATTTAATGTACCGTGGAAGTGTAAACTCGTCCGGCGCGGCTCCCGAACGCGAGAAGTAAAACGTTTTCCAGCTGGATTTTCCATTCGTTCGGTTCGAGTCTTCGAGCGGAGCTCGCAGTTTTCGCAACGTTACAGCTAGGGGAGACGAAAAGAGCTGTCGAAGCAGACACAGTAGTCGCGTCGCTCGACTGGGAAACGAAACGCGCGAACGGCGAAACAAAGCGTGGGAAGAGTGAAATCAAACGAAAAAGGCGACGGGGAAAAAAAGTTCGCTTGAAGTCGAGGACTCGCGAAATGGTGGGCAAATATCACTGGAAAGAAGAGTGATTCACGGAAACGATGAACAATGGTGAAGACAATTATGGGAAGTGCGAATGGGGAGACGAGAAAACGCGAATATGGGACGACAGAGGAATGGAAAAACATAAGAATGGATGGAGAGAGTGGGGAACAAACGGTGGATGCCGAAAATATATCGAAAAGTTAAAGGTAAATGTTCGTAATCGAACATTTTCTCGTCTTTACACGTTGATACATAATCGTTATTTTTTTTTTTTATTAGTTTTCTATATTAACAAAAGGGTTATATCAATTCATATACATATTTACAATGAGAAATTCATTTGGTAATATCAAAACTATTATTTAATTTAGTCAAACTTCATCAACAGATATAGAGGGTACGAATATTTATGGGATTGACTGTATCTACTAATATTGACGTCTGTGAATTCTTTCAGGGGTTTTATCGAAAGTGACTCAAGTTCCGCGTGTTTCCCCATCGCATATCTTGTCAGGAGGAATACAATTAAAGGGAAAGACGAACGGGAGAGAAGAGACAGTGGAGGAGGATGTAAAACAGGCTAAGTGACCTGGGAACCGTCTTTCGCGGCCTCATTATTCGTCTAATTAAGAATTTGCATATTAATCGCGGCCCGTCGCTTTGGCGAGCGTGACTTGACGGGATCGTTTCAATTAAACTAAGAGTATACAACGTTGTTCCCGTCTTACGAACGTGCGCGAAAAAACCATCGCGGTTACCGCCTTCCCTGTAGAATCTTTCCGACTTTGTTTTCGTCGCCGCGGGGCAACGTGCGTTACCAGCGAAAAGAAAAATTAATTTACCCTGCTATGTACAAAAACTGGTCTTCCCGTTATCTTCCACGATCTCGAACACGAACCTGTGATTCGGATCTTCTCGTGATTTTTAAAATTTCTGACGGACGCACATTATTTCATGCCAGAGTGAAATCAAATTTCACAAGGTTTTACAGAAATCGTTTATATTTTTTGCGAACCACGTACGCTGACTTTTATCGATTTAAAAGGACAAGTACGTATCAAAATTCATTTTTGTTCAAGCCTTCTAATTAATTTTAGTAACTCCATTTATAGCTAGAAGCTTTACTTCGGTAATAGAAATCTGATAAAAAATCTCTGTAAATTTAGCGTTAAATTTATGGAACCTGAAGCGAATCAGTTCGCAAAGAAATCACTTTCCAAGAGTTTTACATAAATTCACGAGGAATTTCCCTTGGAATATTAAGTCGAAATCGCGAGGCTCCGGGCTAGGTCGTAAATGTTTTGCGTCCCGTAAATTTTGGATCGCAATCGCATCAGAAATAATTAACATTAAAACATACTGGCGTTGGCGTGGAGGCCCGACGTGAAACCACGAAATCCCAGACTTACCCCGGTATGGAGATTGATGAGGGAATGAGGAATTCCGGTTTCCGTCTGGAAAGCGGGCAACATCCGTTCGCCAAGCTGAGCCGCCTTATCCCGGAACATCACGTCCCCGGTGAGGGCGTAACAGGCCAGCAGGCTTCCCATGAAACGAATGTTTGTCTCGAACAGAGATATCTCGGAGTTCTGGAAAAAGAGAAGAAAACACCTTTGGTTAATACACACGTTCAGTTTCGCCAATAGGTGGTCAGGCTAAACGACCTGGCGAAATTCCAATGACGGAAACATTATTGTAAGGAACGCAATTATAATTTATTCGTCTGGTTTCACAGGTGAACAGGTGAATTAATACTATTTCAATGGGGGTTCGACAACTTGGAATTGTTTGAAATTTTGTATTGGATTAGTGTGTACGGTTCAATGTTCAACGCAATATTCAATGTTCAATGTTTAATGTTTAGTAGTTAATTCAGTGTTCAATCATATTTAATTATTCAATGATCATTATTTATAGTTTACTGTTAAAATATGAAATGTTCAATGTTTAGTAGTAAGTATATTGGTACTTTTAATTATTTGATGAAGATAGTACTTTATTCTAGGTAATCATTACTCAGCATTTACTATTCTATTCATGTAAATAACACCACAAGGGTATTCACAGTATTTTTGCAACAATATGTCGGCTTCGTAGAATCCATATACCTAATGAAATACTACAGAAAAGCATTAGGAAAAAACGGAAGGGCTGAATTGCACTGCACACCTGAGTCCTGGACGGGTTCATGCGCGATACAGCATGGATTTGCGAAGTCAGTTACCGTGATCGTCTTTTTTTCTACGTTCATGTGCTTTTGCCTTGTTTGTCGCACTAACTCACGTTGCTTACGTTCCATTCGTCCATTTCCCACAAAAAATATATATATATATCCGTGTACGATATCGGCCAAACAGTCTTTTCGTTCAGCTTTTCATTTTGGTATTCGCGTTTGGTGTTTAAAAATGCACATGTTCTATCTCTGTTTCATTTTATGATTAATTATTATAATCCCGCTGAAACTTATAGAATAAATAATTTCTTAATTAGGAACGATAATTTCGCAGTTTCAAACAAGTAACTATTTTACGTTTCCACCCTTTATATTAGTCTTTCTCGGAACCTATGAATATTATAATTATAATTACTAAATTGATACATCAAAGAAATTCCTTTTCCAGTTCCAGAATACTAATAAATCATACTTGGAAGTTCTAGTATTCGTTGGAACTTTTTCCTACGATCATAATTCCCCGTCAGATGAAATAGACGTTGCCTCTTATTACTTCCGCCGCAGTTGTTATTTTTAGTTAGCAACAATTTATGAAGCATACCGTCACGTTGATGAGAAACTCTACAAAGGGGATTACGTGCGTGAGATCTTCGAATCTCGTTGAGTTCTCGCACGCCTTTGCGGCATCGTGCCTTCGTTAATAGCGTACTTAACGCTGAAGTATTAAGTTTAATTACACCGAGTACTCGATAATTTGTCTTCTGCAATTCCTTTGCCAGGGGAGCAACTTGCGATTAGTTTCCCCAGACGTCTCAGTACTCTTTTTTTGCAACGTGTCAGCAAAGGATGGGTAAAACGGTTAGTCAAATAAAAACAGACCTGGAGGTATAAAGATTAGTGGGGCAAGAGAAATTAAATTCAGTAGACATCGATTGTGTCATTAAACAAATTTATTTTCTATGCTAACCAATACAGGACTTCTATTGCTTTTGTTAACTAACAGGAGAGTAAACAAAAATTCTTTTTGGATTGAATATCTTCCAGTTTGTTCTATTTAATTAAAATGTGTTTATATAAAGAACGCTCTCATTTCAGAGCAGTGAAACCTTGGAAAATAGCCGAGTTAATTTAACCCGAATTTAGGGCAAATGCAATTAAATCGATGAACTAGAAGCTTTATATTGGCACATTAATTCACCCTTCTCTCTGGAGATCAGCTGTATCTTGGCAAGTTTTAAATATAGCTTAACAACAAAATTAATACATCGAGTTCAATACTTGCCCTCTAAAATCAAGCTTTATTTAAACCTTAAAAAAAATATTCTTGAATTTAAACCACGACAACTTTCTCAATTTCTCGAGTAAATGTGAATAAATTGTGTTTTAAACATCAAAGCAGATAAATTTCCTAAACAGAACCAATAAGTGGCTCGTTACGACTACGACGAATGTTGCTGATATTAAGAAAACGTCACGGTTGTGCGTCCGGAGTTTCCGTTTACGCAAAAAGAGCACGTGACGATCAATCCGGGCGGAACGAGGTTTCCTCGGGCGATGGTTGCGTGGACAAACGAACTGGCAGTCGCGCCACGAGTTTCCGGCTGCATTTCCCCGAGGGTGTAATGAAGAAACCGGCGTGCAATGATGGAGTTTACAAGATGGGAAACATGCACGCTTTTTCCACGGTTTTGCCGCCGCGTTACGCCGAGCACATTTCGCAGCACGTTCCGCGGAAAAACCGAAAGCCCGAAGATGCATCTCAATTTGCAGCATGCCCGAGTATTTACTTCGAGAGGAATTTTAAGGGTTGTCGCGGAAAATGTTTAGTTGGACGTTACGTCTTCCATCTATTTCTTTTTTTTTTTTCTGGAATCTGCTTGCTGCCTCAATTTTCTCTTGGAGTACTCTTGTCATTTGTACCGTTCATTCGTCGCTACCAGAGATTTAACGAGTTGAGTCGAAGCTAGTACTTAATTTTGCAATTTTGCCAAATTCATGAATTCCTATGCAGATTTATTTTCTTTAACATCCCATCGTCAGAATTAGTTTATTTAATATTTTCGTGAAAATTCCTGTCACCCATATATAGGTGACGTAGCGATCAACGTGTTAAAAGTGAAAACCCTTGATGCCCCATGCCACCACTGTAAACTCAAAAAGGCATTTTCCTTGATTCGATTCGATACGTAAAGTTGTCACTCCAATTACTTTTTATGCTCACTTAATTACAATGCGAAACATTTACGCGTTTCCTCATCAATGATGGTTGGCACGTAGTTGTGAAACAATCCACTTTTGATCACAATACGTAAGTTTGCGCGTTTGTTCGTTTAGTCTGTACATAGTCGCGTCACGAGGCACCGTTTCGCTGAGAAATACGTATCGCCCAGAATTGCAACCCCGTGAGCGAGTAACACCACTCTTGGGACGCGATAAACTCGCTGAGATTTAAAGTTCGCAGTAACTTGTATCCCCGACTTTGTACCAGAAGCTCGAGACGTCTGGAAGGTGGCGAAAATATGTCGATTAAGTTTCCAGAATTTCTAACGAGCTAAGATTATTATTAGTTTATAAAGTTATTAGGAACTTGATATTCCAGGCACAAAATATACCAGGTAATTTTTGTACGATGGGAAGGAAAAGCGCAAAATATGTAGAAAGAAGCCAATTTATTTATTAAAATAGGTAGTCTATGATAACCATCTTCCAATAGGAAACAAATTTATATATTCCATTTTTTTTATAAGAAATTGTTTTATTTGATTTAGAAGAAGTGATCCTCCATTGCCTCTCTGTCTCGGTTGATTCGACAAATATTTATCTAGGCTCAAAAATTGCTGTTTATATTAATAGACTAGAATTTCAATGGATTAGAATTTAAATATTGCTGGAAGCGTAATACTTTTTAGTTCTGGATACTTGAATAAACTATGCGATAGGACCAGTAATACGAGATAGCGCGTGTACCATTAAATATGCGTAATAAATCAAGGATCGTTCTCTATAAGCGAACGACACGTCCTTGCGTGAAGTCGCTTTTAACATTTCTGCTACAGGCTGCAATTAGCAGAGCATAGGTGCTAATTATCAAGGACATGAAGATTACAGCGGCAACAGACGAGAGGATAATAATGCGTTGCACTTACAACAGGTAGATACCTGTTATCTTCCCTTTTGAATAGCAAAACGCGACTAATTGACATTTATGACTTCCATGAGCCGATGAAAGCTCTGAAAGCCGTTTATCGAGGCGAACAAGCGCCGATTCTAATTCGTATTCGACTATTATACTTACTGTTGCCTCAGAATCTCTTTCCATATTCAGTGAATATTATTCACATTATACGTTATATAATCAAAACTTACAAATTCGAATATATAGAACAGTATAATAAATATTTTATCCAGTAACGACCACGATAAGACACAACGATCTTAATAAAAAATAATAATTACAAGGTTACATACAAAACGAAATAAAATCGGTCACAATTCACGAAAATGGTCGTGACATAGAAGCACGTACGTTCGTAAGCACGAATTCGCGAAAAATTGAAGTTCAATATCTTCTCCCTCGCATTTTGCACTTCACTCCAACGTATCAAGTCCGTTTTTTATTCTGCAAGTCGAATGTTTAATAGCGAGTTCAGTTTCGTAGGCATGAGATCCACTGCATTTCTCATGTATCGATGCAGTTTCGGGGCGTCAGAAGTGGCGCGATGGAACGAAATGTGCGTACGGCGGTCGTAAACAGCTCGGTGCAATTTGCTGCATCTCGCGCAGTCGTGGACCCCGACGGGAAAATTGCAAAATACGGCTCCACCTGTCGTAATCGCCGCAGTTTATCCTAATACGCGGGATACTGTAGACAGAGGTACGGTGCACGAAGGAGAAAGACGTAATCGGTTCGGTAACAGGTACTGGGGAATGATTTCAGCGATCGAAACATTCAATTCTGTGATATACGTGCCTCCGAACGTAATCGATACGGCTCTAACGATACTCTCGTTACTCGATGCGAACGGTATAATTTATACGTGTTGCACGCCGTGTAACGAAGTTGTAGATAGTATTAATGGGGGAGTTTTTTGGAATAAGGAACTCGTTTGTTGGATGTATATAATTTTGTGTTGAATTGATTATTGTTCTTCAGTTTGTCACTGAAAAGAGCAAGAAGACTAGACTCTGGAGATCGTTGCCATTTTGAGTTTAGCTTTTATTGCTGTTTATTTGTCGGAGACTTTGTATCATTGGTGCACACATCTGTAAATCTTTTGAATGCAGTACCAAGAGATTTTATGTGAGGTTTTTTTCGACATCAGAGATCATATGAAGAGAACTTAATGGTAAAATTATTTGGACAACATTATTGGAGAGACTTGAAAATTATTAATCGTTGAAAATTATCTATAGCGTACGTAAATGTGACAAACATACGTTGAAATTATGCAGAACAGATGCGCTCACTCGAGATTAAATATTGATATTATTACATTAATTTCTGAAGCATATTCTACATATATTATGTATTTATTTTCTACAGGCGTAACCAACTAATTATAATTTAATTGTATAATATAGATTGCAATTTTCGTTGAAGAGATAACTTATCAGAATTGTTTATTTATTATTTAGATGAAAATAGTGCCTATTACTCTCTAAACTAAACAAGATTGTAGTAGTACGCCAGAGATTGGTAGAAAAGCGATAAAGAAATGATAGATAAACGGCTAGTCAGACGATCGTTCACGGTGTAACCATGGAGTAACTGCCACGACAAAGAAACCTTGAGTTAAATGCAAGAGAACAAGAGGATAAGCCAGGTTACTGGTCGACTGGCGGAGGCAAGGTGCTTGGTTGGTAAGTATTTATAAATTGATCGGGAGAGGAAAAGAGTAGAAAAAGAGAAAAAACCATGGGGCAGGGGTAAGTGGAGGTTCGTGTATTACTGGGCGGATACCTGGTTTATGAGGTCGTTAAGTTAAAGGAACTCGACGTCTGTTGGATGTTGCTGCACGTCGGCGTCGCTACACTTCCTTGCTTGGCAGGTGTGCTGGATTAACTCGTTTACTTAGGACCTAATAACGCGGCCTTCTTATGAAGTCTTGTAACTTTGTTAAAAGTTCCACAGCACACCTTGGCGGTCTTTAACCCGATTCGAAAGTGAATCGTCTCACGGAATGAATTGTAATTTCATTGTTTCAATCTTAACTGAGATGCTGCAAAAGATTAGGTCACATAAATAATAACTGACACCTATCACGAAAATGCAATTCATAGACGAAAAGATAAATTTCAATGAATCACTCGAAGACATTCTTTACGGGAGATTTATTCCTACAGACATGATCTGAAAGGAATTGAAAATCCTGACTCGGTAGATGTATTATAATTTTATCGATTATTTCGTTCAATCCTGTTCTGTCTCGCGTGTTCCCTTTTCGGCAGTTGCTGCTGGCTTGCAGGAAACATTGAGCAATACAGTCGCAGGGAACTTTTAATTAAAGTGTCACGGTCCCCGCTAACTCGATAACAATCGAGATTTCTGTTGAATCGATCCCGTGAAAGCGATACTTTAATAACTTGTTTCGAAACCTGTCCACAACGGAACTTGTATTTAAGAATGAATTTTTAGAATGCAATTCTATTTTAATTCACTTGTATTATTTTGTTCAAAACGTACCAACAGAATTAGAAACGAAGAAGCTTCTTATTGGCCTTCTGAAAAAAATATAAAGGAAGTTCGATATTTCTCTTCAATGTTTTAGTTCTTGTTGAGAGTTTTCTTTTTCAGAAGAAAATAAATTGACTCAAGTTAAAGAAATCAAGTAAACGAAGAGAATGGATTAAAAGTTGAACACAATTCACGTCCATATTTAATAAATTCTCTTCGTTATTTTTCTGTTCATCAATTATAAATTTGACAGTTCCTTTGTCCACCATTTTATTCATGCTTGTCGTTGAATGTCCTTGCACTAGCAGCCACGTTCACGGACAGTAAAACGGAATTGTGATGATTATTACACCATTCTGCGCGCGGAAACGCGCCGGATGGGCGGGAATGGAGTGGAAAAAGAAAAGGTGGATGCGAGAGGGCGGTAGAGGAAATCAAGTCGATGGCTAGGAGGCCTTGGAGGGCTGCTTAAGGAGAATCACGACGAGGGGGTTGGATCAGGTGCCGACTCGAGTTGAAATTGGTCCTCGGCCAATATTGCACTCGAGAATGCGAGGTCCAATGGCGCCTTTACTATGAAATACGTGACGGGGTCTTTAATGATTCATGACCACCGAGACGAAGGAACTTCGATGAGAGTCGCCACAATTTCGAGCAGTTAATCGATAGAGTGGCCATCGCAGGGTAGCTCAATCGTGGTAATTTGGTACATTGGATGGTAATTCGGTTGAGCTTGGTAGGAATTGTGAATGTTTGTTTTATAGTAGGCAAAGCTGTATATGTAGATTACTTTATCTTAATCTTCTGTAGCATGAATTTTAAATTATCATTAATGAATTAAAAAAGAAATTATTTTTTGAATATTTTTACATGCACGAGTGAATTTATATTCGAAATGAATATATTCATTACATTTCATTCTAACATTTGCTTACACGTATTGAAAATATTAATTACGTGAAGAATATCAAATTTCATTTCTGGCACAATGCAGGTCGACATTTATTTCATTTTCAATTAACAAATTTCCCCAAAGTCGTTCATTTTTCGTTACGGCGACGTTTAATTACAATTTTCGTTATTACGAGGACCAAAAATAATATCATAAAATTTCTCTCATGGGAAACTACATTCACAAAAACATTCGGGTCCTCCTCAACCTCCATTTTACGATATTCCTCTTATACTATTTAAACCATTGTGTATGTTGTATTCCAGCACACCTAATCAATCCTTCAAACGCAGTTCGTCCCCATTTCGAGTACCTATCCGTTTCACACGCGACATCGGGGAATCCTGGCCACTCGCGGAACAAGGGTACTGCTGTTTAAGCCAGGAACGTCCACCGGAAGTAACGACTACGGGGGACGGTTAACGCGAATATGATTACCAGGTGAGATTGTTCACGGAACAGCCAGTGATTCCGCAACACGGGAACCCGGTCGCGTGTTCTCCAGCCACTTGTAAGAGTCCGCCACGGTTGTACAACCTGGAGATAGTCACGGAAGCACTCTCGTGAGTAACAAGTTTCGACGCGCGTTTCGCATGCTCCACTTTCGTCCCCTTTCCAACAGACGCGACCCTCTTCGTTTTCGGGATGGAAGTGGTTCCGGGGAAAATGAGCTTCGCGTCGTATCTCGGCGCACGCTATGCTTTCCACGTCGAAGAAGAAGCGGTAAGCATGACGCTCTAGTGTCATGGGGACCGACGGGCCCGTCGTTCCCGACGATACCAGTTCGAATTAATGCGAACGAGACAATGGGACAAGCGCGTAACGATTTTTTGGACCATTTTCGCGGGACAAAGTGGCGGGAGGAAATATCCATTTCTGGAAGAGGAACCATTTCTGGATGGAGGAAATGTGTGTTCGTTGCGATTATGTTTCCCCTGGCTGTTGAATACAACTGAGGGGAAAGTGGCGAGCGAAATTTAACACCTCGGGGTTTCTTTTGCATGGAACGATGGTTTGGGGTGCTATGAGTCCAAAAATGAGAAAAAGTTGGGCATAAAATGCTGTGTATGGATGCGTGTATATGTATACAGGGTGTGGGAGCTATATTGTGGAGAATACAAAAAACTTTTAAGAAAGTAAAATCTTAAATCTTACGAAAGCTGACGTTGAGACGAATCCATCGAGTACGTGGTCATTCAAGGTTATGCATAGATAGATTTAATAAATCTAACTTTTGCCTGTAAGATTTTTTACAAGCTTAGCTGTCTCACCCTGTATAGTAATATTTAACATTCGCTTAAATATTAATAACAATCACGGTTCAGAATAAGTATTCATTGAAGATATTAATCGTGAGATAATTTTCTACATTTTTACATCTATCGATTTCAATAACTAAAAATAATTTTTCTGACAACAGTTAAGTTAATTATTAACAATACTTATTATTTAAACAATGACGGGGAATATTATTTTACCGTGATATTGATGTTTCGTGAAATTCTTTTCTCGATGTATAGCCAACCCCATGAATATTCGTACCCTCTATATCTATTGAAGAAGTTTAACTAAATTAAATAATAGTTTTAACATTACCAAATGAATTTTTCATTATAAATACGTACCATAAACCTACCATTTAATTTAAACAAATCTCTTCTACAAATATTACGTAGAATTAAAGGTTACGATTCTGGATAATTCAATTATAAATATATAAATGTTTCTATTCACTGATCAGGTGATTAAACATATAAACGTTTCCCAACATCATGGATGACAATGTTCAAAAATGTATATATATCGACTACTGTTTTGCTTTATACTTCAGAGGTAATTTATCCGAAAATACTGAAACTTTCACAAAAAATTTGATGCGTATTCATAAAGAGAGTACCACACTAACTTTGAGAACAATAAAGTTACATTCAGGAGAATTTTTCGTACTAACATTCTTACCTTCTTGAACTCAACGCCGAATTTTCAGAGAACGTCGATACATAATCAACGGTGTACAGTGTTCCATACTCTTTCGTTACCTTCATCGCCACGTTCCATTAGAGTGAAAGCTTCCATTTTTGCCGCTGAAGCTCTGAAGCACATCATTTTTTACGACGTGCACACGCATGACTTTTCATTAAGCGAGTCCTACGTAACTAGAACGAATGAAATTTTTATCGTACAAGACGCGGTGCATTAACACATCTCAGTTGTATTACTATCACTTTCCTGAGACGTACCAGCTATCAGAAGCTTGGAGAATTTTCCCTTGTCGGTACCGCGGTGGCGCAAAAGTTGAAAATCTTTTAAGGGTCCTTGCAGTTTATTTAGGTCGAGACTACCGGACGTAAAGTTCTCCTGGAGAATTGTTGCGACGTTTCTACGGCATTGCAGCTGGCGTTATCAAGAGTCCGACGATTCCATAGCGTTTGTAGCGTCCAGTGGCGTTCAAATGCGTCCGGTAGCGATCTCAGGCTCCAAATGAGGCTGGGGTCTGCGATGCCAGTGTAGCGTCGAAGTCATTTTCCAAATGTCACGGCTTACATCCGGAAGCCTGGAACTGCGGCATTAACTGCAAGAACCCTCAGTCGTGAAACCTTCGAGAGTCCCATTCAACCACGCTAACGCTTCTCATTTTCCTTAAACGGAGTCACGGGAAACTAAACACTCCGCGGAATTAATCAAACGAGGAGTTCAATTACCGCGACGAACGCACTGCGATACTATGCATATATGTTTAATTATAATTCGGTAGCTGTAATAATACATAGTAATGCATAATTGGAATTCGTCGTTTCTGCATATGAGCTTTTCCTGACCGTGACGATGGCATTGCAGCTCGTACTATGCACATACGTTTAATTATAATTTAGTGGTTATTGTATCGAATGGTTGCACAAGTTCGTGTCCGATTTAAAAATGAAGTTCAATGTGTTAAATTTCATAGAATATGATTTTACTAATCAATTATGTAGTTGCAATTTTTTTCTACAATCTAATCATCCAATATATAATAATGTATAATTATAATTTATCACTAAAAGTATGATTCTAACTTTAAACTATTTTGTACTTGTGCATAAAGTTTTCCTTATGAGAATGAGTTCAAGTATGACCTCATTACGACTACTTTTAATTACACGTTACTAGAGGCGCTTTTCAAAATCTTCCAACTGTACGTAATTACTAGACTTGAGATGTTTATGCATTTACGGCAAATGAAAATGTGGGAAAATGTGCGAGGATGTGCACGAACACAAAAAATATATATAAAGGGCATGTTACACTGTTTCGAACATAAGGAATATTTTCGTTTAAATCTCAATTCTTTATCTGAGTCTGCATGAACATCCTCAGTCTATCAATTACAAATGGTCCAAACTAGGCCGTTTCTAGATTCATATTCATCTAGAAAATCTCACAAATCCATTACTAACACTAAAAAATACACAAATTTCAATGTTCATTAGCATTCCAAATCCCATCCCATGCATGAGAATGCACTCATGCTTCAAAATTTATGCTAGGATTAAACATTATTGATTAGACAATACATAAACATATATCGCGGTATTTATTTCTTGTATCTTCATCAAAATTTATGAATTTCATTTAAATTCATTTCCGTTGATGCTTGACTTTCAGAATTAATTTTCTTAATTCATCAGTGAAAAGTACTGCCATCCATATATGGCGATCAACATGATAAAAAAAAACAAAAAAAAAAAACAGTGGCGATGACATCTTTTCATACACCTACATGGAAGTTTTTTCACATATCAGGGTAGAATTTCCTCCACATAACCGAGCAGCTAAGCCAAGAATACGCGAAGGACCAAAGGGAGGACGAAGAACGTCCTCTGGCGGTAGAAACGCGACCTGTCGTTAAAGCGGAAACACGGGTCTTCCTCGTCGGCGGAAAAACGTTCTTACCTTGGAATCAGACGAGTACAAAAGGCGCCGCTACGATTCCAACATGCCATTAGCCGAAAGAGCCGACGATGTTCGGAGTAATTCTCTGTCACGGTGTTCAGCTAGCGATCGTCGTAACTACGCGCCCCGAGGCGATAATGTTCCCAGGGATAGGGTCTCGGAAGGGATGGCAAGGATAGAGACATTACGCTCGCGAGACTTTAGATAAGAGGCCGAACTCGGTAGCGGTTCGAGAGGCGTACGCGTACACTCGTGGTAGACGTGCATCCAGCGTTCTTTCTCGCTCGTGGATTTTTCCGAGCGTTTCGCAAACGGGCCGTGTGATTTCTCGTAATCGCCGAGTCGATCTTAGTCGCGGGGCTGATTCGCTGATTACCGACCAGACGCTTCACGCTTGGCTTCGCGTAAATAGCTTCCCCGTTCCGTCGTCGACAATCGTTCGTAGTTGACGAACGAGTCGCTTGTAATTTTCAGCCGCTTCGCGGGCTCTAACAGACCTTGGCTACGTTCTCATCCTGGCTCGAGTAACGACCAAAAGATAAACGATCGTTTATACGAGCCTCGTGATGGGCGAATTAACACGGAAATTTTTACGTAAAATGTAGTAGTTTGTGAGGAACAATTTAGGGTTGGGGATTTTTCACTACTTTTAGACCTTGTTCAGGGTGCAAAATTATGTTGAGGGATGTCTATGTACATGTAATAAATTATATAAGAAGAGAAATATTACGGCTAAATTGGTTACTGAAAATTAATACACAGATAAATAACATCTGAATTTTAACATAAACTGTGATAATTTGTGACGAACAATTTAAAGTTTGGGATTTCCTTCTAGGGACATTCTTCTTCAGGGTTTTGAAAAATCATGTTAAAGAATGTCCATATACATGTAATAAATTATATAAGAAGAGGAATATTTAGGCGTAAATTATTTACCCAAAATTAATATACAGGTTGAGTAATATTGCAAAGTTTAGAGTGAACTGAGGGCTATCTATTACATATACATGTAATAAATGGACTGTAGGTTTTATTCAATCGCTTCATCAAAATTATTGAGACATCTATGATACTTACGAAGAAGGAAGTAATTGCGCGCTTTTTGCAGCCAAATTTAAAAGTAACTTTATGCCCACGTACCATTTTATTCTACAGTGTCTTCTTTTTTCAGAAATCAAAAAAGGAATACACAGAGGGTTCAACGGTTCGCACTAAAATTCTTAAAAAAACGTTTCAGAGTTATTCAGAATATGGAATCCAGTGATATGAAATAACAAAGACTGGATCAACCCTTCCAGCACAACCCTTTATTTGTCTTGACTGTATAGCTTCGAAACGTCAGGTTCACGCGAAGGGTGGCGGAACGTGAGTGGCAGGAACCGTAATTTAACCGCAGTTTATGGCATTGCTGGCGAAGATCGATATGATTGCAACTGTGCTTCACAGTCGAGGGTGCATAATAACTGAACCGGTGTCGTGTATAAGCACCTTGCTTTTATTTCACGCCCCCGACTATCTCGTGTCATTAGAAAGAGATAATTTTGTACGACACCTTTCTGTCCTTGGAACGGAGGGGTGCAATTCTCCAGGTCGTGTCAGAGAAGCTGAGAAAAATAAACGTGGCATGGTGTTTCAAATTAAAAAAATATTTTATGCTACCAATTTTCCTCTGTAGATTAAATTTGTTTAAACCATTGCTGGATACGTTTTTGCATGAATGGAAATGACTCCTGTAGAGTTCTGTGGTTAACAGGTTATTATTAAATATACATGCGCGTGGAAGCTATTATGGTACCTCCCTAATGAGAAAGTGAGAGTGGTTTCAGTAGCGTGTGTACATGCAACCGCAGTGCATAATAGCATCGTGCCTCGGAAAGTCAATGTTAATGAAAACTTTATGAATTTCACGTGCTTTCAACAGGTGTGTCCATTCTAGTACACTGTATAACGTACATTGTTTGCATAACAAATATTCTTTTTTCCCAACAATTTTCAGTTTGGCGAATTCAGGCTACAATCTCGTTCATGTTCGTTCATTTCACTCGATAGAAGTTAGTTAGTCGCGACGTGTAGGCTGCTGTATATGTTCAAATAAATTACCAGGAACTTGTAAACAGTGTCACGCGAGGACACGCGTGTTGGGAATGTGTACTTGTGACAGAGAGGCACCTGTTGCACGTGTTCGATCCAGGCTGTCTCGTCGGCAAACCTAATTGCTCGCATGTAGGACTGATATAGTCGTATAGACTTAAACTTACGTAAAATTCTAGGAGGAAAGCCTTCAAGGGCTGTAGCATACGAATATGCAGCTATAGTGCGGGCTTAGGAACCCCGGGGTACCCCAGCTAAGTAGGGGCCAGTGGGCCCCAGCAGACGTGTACAAAAGACAAGACTAACCTAAATTGTAATTTACATACAAGAGTTACGATAACCAAAATCAAGAAGAATAGAAATAATTGTGTTGTGATGTATGGATTCGGTGCAATAATTGAAATGACAGTTGCGCACTTAAAAAAACCAAACATACTCAAGGAGGAAAAATAAAAAGTTTCAAACAACGAACCAATAACAGGAATAACTTTCGATTTGTTACGTTGTGAATAAAAGTAACAGTCTGAATAAAAGTCCCATCGATTGAAACTGATAAATAGACGCGTGAGTGTTACTTTCAAACGGATAGTTTGTTTTCAAACCAGTAAGTACTTACACAATTTGCCAACTTATGACACAGTGACTTTATTCATAACAATGAAAAATTAAACGTTTTTACCCATCGTGGATCTTTACTCTTCAGTCGAAGTAATTTTACACCAATTAATGGTGATTTAAATAGTTGAAAAGAGTCCAAACAAAAATCCACGTCAAAGGCTTCGATACGATGATAAAAGGTTCCGAGAAAAGTGGAGTTTTGTACCTGACCAATTGCAATAAAAATTAATTAGCTCAGGTGTCGATTGCACTGTTAAAGTGCGTTAACACGCTCAAGCTATTTGCACAAATCGGCTTGCACAAGTAAATCGTAGCGTGTGAACGCAGGCATGAAGTTTGCGCAAGCCAACAAATTTGGCTTGAGTGAAATCTGTCCTGTAACGTTAGCTTAAATAAGTTACGTTTCGACCGGTACCTGGGTCGAGCTTGGTCACTTTTTCCTCTCTTCCTTACTTAAAATTTGCGCTAAACCTCGATGGACGTCATCATCATAAAATAAGACATGGTATTCCTTACAAGCTGAAAGTTATCGGTATGATTCGATATCATCGCAATAGTATCGATAATAAAATAACATACCGTTGCAAAACCTTCGATCGATGCAAAATAGAACCCAAAGATTGGGTAAGAAACTGGTTCGGTGCACTTTATCATGATGATCAGTAACAATTTTTGTATATATATTGACGTACGGTACCAATTCGTATTGTATCTGCAAAATTCGTTAACAATCAGAACTTCAGCTCCTCTTCCTTCAGAATATATTTTACCCGGTTCTTCTCTATATTTAGACACTCGTCGGCCAAAAATTGTTCGAAAATTTCACGAGATGATTTTCGCGAGCGTTCGCTGCAAATAGTTGATATTTCAATTTTGTTCGTACTCACATTACCGTGACGAGTCTGTTCGCGTAATCCAGCATTAGCTGTACCACGTAGTTCAAATAGAACATGTAACCCAGCTCGGTAATGGAAAACAGCAGAGATATAGCTAATTCCTCTAAATCGTGTGTCAAGCATATTGCTCGGGATAGCTGAAAAGTAAACGAGGGATTTTCAAATAAACATATCGAACGTGTAACCTACAAGAACGATTGTTTATACTGACAAAAAAGTCTTCCTATTTAGTGGTTTACGAAAATCATTGGCTACTCACGCGAAAGAAATTAACGCTTAAGGAGATGGTACCAAATACAAGGATAAAAGTATACGAGGCATCTAATCTCATGTTCATCTCACGGACAAACCTTTACGAACAGATAAGATTAATCCTGTGAAAAGTACTAAGTGACGTGGATGCGGTTAACAAAACAAGTGCGACGTGTTAGCGTGAAATGAGAAATCACTCGATCACTTTGAACATCGAACGATAAACATTTTTAGGGAATTGAACGTCTTGAGTGATAGCAAATAATTAATAGGAAATGTCGTTACGAAGATACTGACTTTGACGCCTTTTCATGAGCGAGTACCGCATCTCTCAAACACATCTTACTGGTATTATCCGTATGATCTTGGGAAATGGTTGGCAAAGCAGATCCATAGGTGACTGCTTCTTCGATATGGTAACTGTAAATTGCATTATAAAATTTTTACTATTCGAGAGATCACAAAGTGTGTGGGTTCAAAAGGGTTGAAGTTTGGAACAACTTCAAGTGAGGCAATTGTTCCTTGGCCTTGACAATGGCGTGCATCAAAGAGAGAAATACGTTAAACTGCGATCTTCGAGGATCTTTTGATGACTAACGACCTCGTGGCCATTCATGGACGAAGGATGACCGTGGATGACCACCGTTGACCTCTGACCACTCACTGACCCCTGATTAACCACTGCCCACTGACCAGTGATGACTAGCATACCCCAGCACTTCGACAGATTATTCATTTATTTTATTCATCAGTCGCACCGTTGAAAAATAATTGTTAGTCGATTTCTTATTATTTCATCGATTCAATTGTTTCTTTCATTTAAATCGGAATTTTCAAGCTCGAATACTTCCCTTGTTTGACAAGGGCGAGCGAGGGACGCTCCTGGAAGTCCAAAAAGTGCATTTCCCTTCAAAAAATTTCTTTACACGTGCACTTTGCAAATTTCGCACTGTAGATTTCTTAAACGCTTCTTCGAACATTAAGAGATAATTGTCTCACTGGAAGTTGTTTCGAACACGAACTTCCCCCACTGTTCTTTAACGGTGTTGTCATTCTCGATAAGGTGATATTTTTCAAAAATCGTTTTAACGAATTTCCGGCAAAAATTGTCCAGCCGTCAAAGAATCAACGCGCTCTGTGAGAGCGCGTCGAGTAATAGGTCCACTTTACCTAGCGACTTCGAATAAGCTGGCGGCGTGATGCATCCACATGATGAACAACGTCTCCGTGGCCACGAATATGGACGCACATATGAACAATGATAAATTCTGATGCAACACGATTAGGTAAAGGTATTTATCTTGGTCGATTAAATATTCTGTCATTATCGGGAAATAGTTTATTCGAGTACCGTTCTCTGCTGCCTTCGTGTTTAGAATGAAGGATGCGAGGTGACATATAGTCACGATACACGCTGACGGATAGATAAATGCTGCAACATCGGTATTATCGTGGTATTAAAAATGTACATGGAACGTATTATAAATATATACGGAATTCAATTTCTTCCTTACACGCGTACATCGTTGCATAATGCTTTGCCGATCCGGCTCGATTCTGAATGATCTGGAATATCTCCGCGCGTTTGGTGCTCCAATCGTATCTTATTTCTTCCATAAGTTCCTTAATCTAGATTTCCAATCGTCTTTACATAGTGTTTATCACGCGTAAACATAACTGAGAACTTTTGCAACTCACTGTATTGGCATGATACCAAAACGTGTTAAACTTTACGACGGCGCACGCGCACATTAATATAGCCGGTAGATTTTTTAATAGAAGAGACAACGAGAACTCTTTTGTCTTGAAAGCCAACAACTGAAAGAAGCGTTAGATTTCGTACCAGCATCGAATTTTCTTGGGTTTATTTAGATCGGAGTCTCCTGGGTGGCAATGGAATTATTTTACGTTTAACTACAGTGGATGCTTGATATAGAAATGCTCATTTTTGTAACATTTGGAGGATTATATGTTTTCAAATTGATATACTTCGTCCCACGAAAGAAAATTGCATATGTAAAATAAAATTTAAAAATACATTCAACAGTATATCGTATACTCATTTCAAGGATTATTTTCCATAATCGAAATATGAAATTATAGGGACGCTCCTGGAAGTCCAAAAAGTGCATTTCCTTTCAAACAATATTACGAGTCACATTCACGAAGTAAACAAAAATTTAATTCGTTGTAAATTCTTCACATAGTTCAGTCTGATACTTCATAATATTGAAGCATTTATAGTCTGGAAAAATTAATATCTATAATTACAGTTAATAACACATTAATAACACCTTAAATCTCTCATTTCTTCAATGATAATTTAATCCTCTTTAACGATGAAATTATTATAATTGCGATTAGAAGATGGATACCTCGTGAGAATTAAATACACAAACTGCTTTATGAATTCATGCTTCCATAATTTTAATATTTGAATTAGAAATTGAACTGAGAAAACACGTTAAAGAAAGGACGAAATAAAATGAAATAATTGAGAAATAATAAATAGAATGAATGATACATGTACCATAAATCAGAAAACATCTTAAAAGTCTGCACCAGAATTAAATGTAAAAAAAGTATGAAAAAACCAAACATGTCCAATAAATTAGAAAAATAGATCGTACCTGGGCGATTATGAAATAGTAGAAGAAGATACAGACAAAGGCAATCTGCAGTCGACGAAGATTCGCATTCTGGTACGGCCAGAGTCCTACGATCGACATGAGAAATATGGTCAGCTTGTAATACGTCTCTAGTCTACCCATCGTTTTCAGTGGTTTCAACGCAACTGACACCAAGGTGTCTATCCACCTCAGGCGCCATCCCCTCCCTCAAAAAGCAACCTTCCCTATTGAAATGATTTTCTTCGAAATACAGTGAAGATTCGCGAATCGGCGCTAAAATGAATGACGGTGTCTATAATTGCCTCGTTACTTATTCATCTATAAATACATGGTAGAGGAAGATGAACCGATCGATATTCTCCCACACTGGCAATGTATTCACGTGCTACTAAGAAAATAACACGTTTCGAAAAAAGAGAAAACGTGCATTTAATTTTCTGTCTCTTCGACATGCAACGTGGACACTCTGGCAGCGTCTTTAGTGTCTATTGCCTCGTTGGGGCGGAAGGAAGTCGAAGGAACTTTTTTTACTCGAGTTTAAATACATCGAAGGCTTTGGCGTTCGGAGACGAAATGGAGCTTCTGATATTTCTATTGCGTTTTCGAGCACAGACCATTTCGAAATATCTGACTGAAAATTGGTAGTTTCATTAGCAGACGATGCCTTCGAGAGTTTAGAGATAAATTTTTGAACAAGTTACCAGTCAGTGTCAGTGTTTTTTTTATCAGTGATATTATTAAGTCAGTCGTGAGATTTATTAAAATAATAGGTATGTCAATGAAATTATTTGATTATAAAAACAATGCCGTGGAACCTTCAGCCTAATAAATACCAATAATAATAAGTAAAAGTTTCTGGAAAAGTTCTTCAGGCTTTTAAGGGTCTGATGCTTTCCAAAGCGCACCATTAATAACTCTTTCATATACTAAGAAATAATGTTACTCTTTATTCAATGTTATATGTTCTGAAATACATAAAAATCTATGACCAGTGAGTTTTTTAGGATTCATGAATTGCTACATATGATGTAGAACGTTGTCGATCGTCCGAGCAGTCCGGAATTTATCATACTGCGTATCAATGAAACTTCTCCAGCATATATATAGGAGAACGCTAAAAGCATTGAGCTAAGGACCTGTCGAAAATTTTGCTTTGGTTAGACAAGAGCATAGTGTTTGGGACGAGTCGAAAAATTTAACTTATTTTTCACAAATTTCATAAGAAATTGTAAATAATCGCTCCAGACTGCATTATAGCCGATATACTCAGGGACATTATCTAATGAAATAAAAATAATGCCCCGCAATTTTTACGAGATGTCTATACTACTCCCACGCTATATTTACACCAACAGGGAAATGAAAAAAAAGTGTTTTCCTTACTTACTAACAGATTACTACTTATTCCCGTGGCTATTCATTATTTGGATCAGCAAAATTTGTATTAATATTCCATGGATGACATCATCATGAAATAAGATACTGTGTTCTTTAGAAGCTGTAAACGTAACTATCACTATAGAATTGCCCTTAGGGTGACAACACGGGAAACGTGATACAAATTTGATCACAGACTAACGTACCTTTGAAAAACCTTCGATAGATGCACAGTAAAAGTCAAACACAGTATAATTAAGGGGAATGCTGCACCTCATCATCATCATCAACAACAATTTTTGTATATATATCGATGTTTTGTACCAATTGGTGTTGTATCTGTAAATTCGATGAAATCGCTCTTAGATTGTAACATTTCAATTTCCCGCCCACCGTGTTTATTTGCTCGTCACTTGATTAGTAAACCAAGGATGTTTATGTAAATTCGAATATCGACATATACAGAAAAAGAATTGAAACTCAAATGTAACCATGTCATATCTTCTAAATGGTACAACAAATACTTTATTCTCAATATTTTATATATTTTCATTCGTCATAAGTACATAAAAATCCGCAGTGTACCGATAACAATGTAAAACATTGTCCGAGACGATTTTTCTTAGGGTTAATTAAAATATTCTATCGGCATAAACGAGTGCTTGATGCTTACATTATCGTGACAATGCTATCAGCGAAATCGAGCAGCACTTGTATCAGGTAGTTTAAGTAAAACATGTAAACTATTTCACTAATGGAAAACATCCCAGAGATGATCAATTCTTCGACATCGTGCGTCAAGCATATCGCTTGAGATATCTGAAAACTTAAGCGTGTTTAATTAAAGATTTAAGGGGTGACTCCCAATGTTTTGTTTATTTTCTATCAGCGATCAAGTCTTTCTAGCTTACTGGTTAACAATCAAAATGAGCCACTTACGCGATAGAAATTAATTGCTAAGGAGACGATGGCACATAGAAGGAGAAAGCAATACGAGGCTTCAAACTTATCTTTCAATTCTTGGGCAAACCTTTACGAATAAATAATTTTAGATAATTCACTATCACAGCTCGTTGGATTTATATTACATTTTATAGACCATACACTGGAGGAAAAAAAATAGTTCATCGTTCTATCTTGGAAAACTGAACATAGCCTTAAAGTTTCATTGGAAATAATTGATATTCTAAAACATTTGTTTCTGAACTCAATGGTTTAAAATGTAATCGCGTGGAAAGATTAAATGGTGGTGTGCTTCGTATGTAAAAGCAAATATGTAATTTACACGTAAATGTGATATCATCGAGCAAATACTGACCTTGTCGCCTTCCTATGCGCAATTACTGCGCTTATTATAGACCTTTTACTGTTAAAATCCACTAGCTCTTGAGAATCGTTCTGCTGAACAGATCCCTTGGATACTGCTTCTTGGATATGGTAACTGTAAATTACAGCAAGAAGTTCATTTACATATGCGCTGTAATTTCAGTATTTCTTTAGTCGATTGAGGTGACAGTTCTTCTCATGATTACAATTTACAATAGCAAGAACTGGAAATGGGGAATAACTGAGACGATTCTAAACAACAATTTCCTTTGCAAAAATGTCGGATGGTGCTTCGTTTGAGAAAACCTTCCTTGATCAGCAACTTTTATTTACTCAGAATTGCATCGAAAACCCAAGCTCCTTTGTTGACACACCGTACGATGCACCGACTATTCATGAATAATTCATAACTGACGGATGAACTATCCACGATATGAATACATTGCTGTTTGATAAAACCGTGACGCCTAGATAAACAATGCGCTGCCAAAGGAACTCTGGCAAAGTGATAGGATAACAATGGTTCTGTACAGTGCGATGATTAATGTGCTTTGCCTGTGAGACTTCCATAGAGTAATTAGAACTTTTTACCTAGAGACTTCGAACAGGCTGGCGGCGTGATGCAGCCACATAATGTACAATGCTTCCGTACCCATGTATACGCTTGCGCATATCAACAAAGATAAGTTCTGATGGAATACAATGAGGTACAGGTACTTTTCCTCGTCGATCATGTATTCCGTCATTATTGGAAAATAGTTTGTTCGAGTCCCGTTCCCAGTCTCTTTGATTAGAATGAAAGATGCTATGTGACATGTCATGATAAACAATGCCGATGGCAGAAGAAACACTGTAACACATTCGCGGTTATGGAATTACAAGCCCGTGACGTCACTGTTAATATCGGCTAGACTATTATGCAAGAGGTCATAAGCTGACGACCGATCAGACTACCCGCTGCTCTACGAGTCACTTCTACATGTCTAACGCGCGATTTGTCAAAAAGAAACGTTAAATTTCATAATTTTTTTCCAGTCCAAGTGTTTGATATAAACTTTAATAAGTTCGTAAGTTTATTTATACTATTATATATAATGAAGTATCTATTAATAAATATTTACAAAACCTTAAACAAAAAGAATATTAGAAAAAAAAATTCATTTCTTAGTCCAGAGAAAAATAGTATCTTTTCAAGTTTCCTGCGTTCCTGATTTTGTGAAATTTTATTCCAATTGGTAGCCTAATCCCCTTGCCCCGTGTTATTCGCAGTTTCAACTCCCGAGCAAAGGTTAATACTTGAAATATGTTTCTTACTACAGTAGCACGTAGCATGATACTTTCCCGCGGTGGCCCGACTCTCTAAGATTTTAAGCATGTCTTCGTGTTTCGTGCTCCAGTCGTGTTTCGCGCGTTCCATAAAGTCCTTAATCTGGATTTATAATCGTCTTTACACAGTGATCATTAAGCGGTAACGTAACTGGGAATTTTTACAACTCACTGTGTTGGAGTTATACCAAAACGCATTGTACTTTACGACAGAGCCCACGAACATTAGCAACGTCGACAGATTCTTCAATAGAAGATTTATCGTAAACTTCGTGGTTTTGAATACCATTAACTGAAAGAAGCGTGTTAAATTTCATGCGAGTATACAATTCGGACGTGAGCTCCGGTTTGCGTCGACGAAATTATTTAATACTGAAGACCTCTATCTTTGATAAATATCGCAGCTCAACTTGGTCAGTGTTAACTATCTTGTTTACTAATCATTGCATAGGCAACTCTTTCAACGAAATTCTTAAAGTCCACGAAAAAATATGTAAATGCCTGTACTTTTATAGATTTTAAGAATTTTAAGGATTGTGTTGTTGTATCTGGAGATGAACGCGTTTGGTCGAAAACGTTGGTCCAGAAAACAGTCAACGAATAAAACAGAAGGCTTGACGGATCGAATGGATCTGTTCTTTTGTTTAAGATACTGAATTAATAGACATGAGTTGAAAATTGATATTTATTGGACACCTGTATCTATTATAAATGACAAGTAATTGTAAAAGTTTGTATCGAGTGCAGATTTTATGCATTTATGGAGTACAGTAATATGGAAAGCATCAAAAAATATTTACATAATGTTTGTTTGATATAACCCATTAATTAATATAATAATGTCATATTTCGTTTTGCCTAAGTGCGCAACATGCATTTCTCATACTAGTAATGAACTAGTAATAAAGTTTCAGGGCAACGGTCTCACAAAATTAATTCATGAAACACGTTTGTCTCGTATATTAAGCAGTTCAAGTTTAAGTCGTTTGAAAGTCGCTAAATTAATA
Organism: Hylaeus volcanicus; assembly: GCF_026283585.1. Classification (NCBI taxonomy): domain Eukaryota; kingdom Metazoa; phylum Arthropoda; class Insecta; order Hymenoptera; family Colletidae; genus Hylaeus; species Hylaeus volcanicus. The sequence goes on from NC_071980.1 coordinate 16,364,690, forward strand.
GACTCATTCGAGAGAAACATCTAACGACACTCTCGTGTAAGTTACACACGTATAGCAAACTTAAATGTAAGATCTAATACATCAGATAAAGCACCTGTACCTGAGCTGTCAAAAATTTTTCCTTTCGAGATATTGATAAAGCAAACTTGGAATAGTCGAAGTTTCGCGTTCTGGTACGGCCAGAGGCCAATCATCGACGTGATAAATATGCTCAACTTGTAATACGCCTTTAATTCACCCATCGTTTTCAGTGGTTTTAACTCAACTGACACCAAGGTGTCTATCCACCTCAGGCGCCATCCCCTCCCTCAAAAAGCAACCTTCCCTATTGAAATGATTTTCTTCGACATACAGTGAAGATTCGCAAACCGGCACTGAAACGAATGACGGTACCTATATTTGCCTCGTTACTTATTCATCTATAAGTACATGGTGGACGATGATGAACCGATCGATATTCTTTGACGTTGGCAATGCATTCACGTGCTACTAAGAAAATGATACGTTTCGAAAAAAGGGGAAACGACTGGGCACTTGCAAATGTGTACTAGAAGAACTGGTGGTTTTTGAGAAAGATATTTTGTATTGTTCTTGTCTCTTGGTGCCCACGTGGATTCTTTTTTTATGTGGATCTTTCATTCGGAGAGCAGTGTCAATCTTAGAGAGGAATGTCATGGGAAGTATGTGGTAATTTCGTGCCTTTTTTACGTTTTCTCAGTTTGTGCAATTTTTTGCAGTCATTAAAATTACTTTTTGTTCAAGTGTTGTGTATTATTTTGCAGCTTTTGTAAAGCTCTTTCATATTTAGTTATTAGCTACATAAATTTAGAGAGTAATTATCGTCGCTTATACTTAAGAATTATTTTAATGGCAATAAGCCCCAAAGAAAAATACAATTTAGAAAAACAAAAGCGGGCGCCATGATTGCATAGTGTTCGTCATACGAGCCGCGACGATACAATGTTTTTCTTCGACGCGCGACGGTCGCGCGCCAAGAACAGTAGTAAATTACACGTTGGGGGAGGCACGCTAGCCTTTCGTGTTTGGGGAAACGCTTCGAGTCTCTCTGCTTTCGAATATCGTCTTCGCCAACCAGACGATCTTTTTCCCACAGTTATGGAAAGTTAATGTCGGCAATTTCCTTCCAGCGTCAACCTATTTTGCGTGGTCGTCGGTGCCACAAGTGGATGGCCTCCTCTGGTGTATTTTACTCGCTTATTGTCGTTCGATCGCGCAACAAGTTGCTCCCAGTTCTCGGGAGCGTGTATACGTTCCAAAGAGGCCACAGTTTGCACGCCACGATCGTACACGTTGAATGAGAGGCATTGAAAGAGTTCTCGCGACTGGCTGGATGCGGCAACGCGAACGATTAATCATTTCTGGATCTTTGTCGTGACATGGATGAAACCAAGACGTTTGCTACCTAATTTTATGGACGTCGTACGATGTAAGTTTTATATATGGTTTACTTAGAACGTTTTTATAAGTAGGACAATAATACAATAATAAGTGGGACTTTAATTCTTTTAGAATTCGAGGTGTCAATAAAATGATTGTTGATGAGGTAACGGTGATCTGATTTTCAAATCTCAGATTAGAGGTTTCATCTTCGAAGTCAATCTAAGCTTAGTATTCGTGGCAGTAGAATGTTAAGGAAGCATCTTGAGTTGCTGGTAGATCCCAGAAGAAAGTCCTCGAGTGCAAAGGGTTGAACGATTCTCGTATATTAAAATTATGTTCCACGTCGAACGAAGACGATTTTAATCGAGTAACCATTCGATCGAGTAGACGTTGCGAGTGAATGTTTGCACAGTTTTTATTTCTTTGAACACTAAGGTCTGATTCAGATTAGTAAAAGAGAATAACGTGACTGATGGCAATCGGAGATTAGAATGTTTGTGTTTCAAGACGAGAACTAATTTTGCGTTCTCATAGAAACTAATGAAATTTCTTCGTAGAATTTAACTGCAGATCGATTTACGCCCGACCGCCAGAAGGTTCGTGTATAAAATCAGTCACAGCTGTATCATGCATCTGAACATTCTGTCTAGAACTTACTCACGCAACCTGACAGATCATGCTTTACGCGGCAAATGTGAGTCACGTATGTTCGTATTCCCGAGTATATTCGTTGCCCTGGATGTATTTGAGACACGTACGTTCGTATATCTGAATTCCACGTATATTCGCGTTCTTTTATGGAAACAGCAAAACCCATCCATAATATTTCTTATGTATAGCTATGGTTTATTTGAAAATCTAGAGGCCATCCGCACACAGTCAAACATATTCCAAAATCCCCATCCGAATTCTCACGTTTCGTATGGAAAATTTATACTGATGCAGCAATTGCTGCAAGAGCAATTCAGATTCAGAAAATGCATTCTGCAATTTATGATACAGATGGTTAAAATTTTCATTCGAATAATACATACCACATAAAACGAAAGTGTAATTATTTATTCACGACGCTTGTTCGATAGAACAGTTAAACGAACCGTTCGATGTGAATTGTTTCATTCGTTTAAATTTCCTTTTGTCATCAGTAACGACGTATTCGTGTGTTAAAGTATGCACAGCGTGTTTAGTACAATGTAGGCGTAATTACGGAGGAATGAGTAAACAAAAGAACAGAGTAAGTTCGTGCAAACATTTCTCCTGCTTAACCTACTTTCAAAGTTGGAAGTCATTTTAGTATTACTCTCCTATGTTTACAGAAAGTATGATGACCAGTTTTTGCAAAAACTCTTTTTATTATTCTTCTTCGTTGAATTCGCGGAGGAAAAACATTTGCGTATTTTCTGAAGCGACCTGTACGGAAACAAGAATCAAAACAAGTACAAGTGTTAATCATTAGAAAGCATTCGGCCGAATTTATCGTACAACTGTGTTACGTGTACATATATTTATTGCTGTAAATGTTTTATCGAGTGTCTCGAGTAGAAGTTTCCCACTGTTTATAATGATATTTATTGTTTAATTGAGCATAAAAACGTTAGGTAAGACAACAGCATGCTGCATATCTGGAAGTAAATATTAACTAGAATGGATCGAATTGATCGAGAACACGTTACTTTCGGACACGTTACCGTCGAAAAGCCGTGACATGACGGCGTGAAGAGTTTGCCCAGTATAATTATGGTGCACTTTAAACTTCTTTGCATAATTGGTACAATTAATTTTTGGGCGGGTAAAGGTATCGCGTACCATTGCGTATCGTATCTGTAACATTCGCACAAATTAGAGCTGCAAAGAGAATTAACTTTACTTGTTATGTCGTTTCATTACAGAATTTTATTTGTTACAGTAAAAAAAAATGTTGGAGAGACAAAAAGATTGTGTTACATTGATTTTTGCTGACAAATAAATTTTCTTTGAATTTTCCAGGGTGAAAGAACTTCATAGGATAAAGGACATCGAATTTTGGTTCCAGTTTTATTGAAAAGTCTTTTCAGACGGGTTTCTACTGGTGATTTGTTATCTAATTTAAATGTTACACAGTGGAGATTTTAATTCAATTTATAGAAATCAGAAGTTAATGCCTGCAAAGATCTTTCAGGCTGCAGAAAGGAAACACTTAACGAGTTGAATTAACCCTTTGCACTCTGAGAATTTCTTTTAATATGAACATACAAGTAAGTGCAAAGACTCAAGAGAAGTAAGTACTAAATAAAAAATAGAGCAGTAATACTCAAATAACAGAATATGGAACATAACGTATCATTACACGGCATGTTAACGAAGTTCTTCCAACATTGTAATACGCACGTATTTGTTAAAATGTCGAAACAACAATCGATCAATTCTTGTCCCATATAGTTGCCTATGAATAGGTAGTAAAGCTGATAAATCAAGAAAAGAACTGACTCCGAAATAATCATAACATTCTTTCTCATTATTACAGCTTGCGCGAACTAAATAAAAATAAATGAACGGAATTATACTTTTGATACCAAATCAATGGTATTGAACAATTTTCACACAAGTATAAGTGAAGAAAGGCGCTGGTTATTGTTGTTCTGATATATTCAGATGAAAAAAATAATCAAATACAAGACGTACTCACACAGTATAGAGTCAGGGTGTTCATAATAACACCAAGCAAAAGTAGAATAAAATAAGACATAGCGAAGCATATTTCTAGGGAATGGACATACCTTTCAAAATAAAATATTATTAAACTATTGATGGTAGCATTAAAATTGAAGTTCACGTTTGATAGAATGAATGTTTGCGACAAAATAAAAATAATACACATTTCGAAACCACGAATGGTCAACGCTTCATTAGAAATTCTAATTCTGGAACTGAATACTTTATAGAGATCCTCAAAAAATATGTATATTATTTTTACTGAATTTGGAAGTATGTTATGATAAAATTTCTAAAAAATTCTAAGCAATCAATCGAGCCTGACACATACGCTTTTTGATTGTGAAAATACCAACTTGATGATTCTGTGGTGTGTTATCACTGCTTCGATTAATTTATGCGATAGCTAGGAAGAAATATTAAGTATTCTGTACGCTAATTATATGTGAAATAATACTCATACAATAATGTTGTAACCAAATTATCTCACCTAGTAACCTCGAACATTCCACAACAATGGAATATTAACGTAATCATCAATATTTCGGAGGCTGTTACTGTCACCATACCCATTATGACGGTAGTAGCTAGGTAGAAAGAAATAGTAGAGTAATACTTCTTTATATTAAGAATATGTTCCGTTTTGGTTGCAAACTTGTGGAGACGAGATTCGTAGAATGGTGTCAAGACTTTGCTAATACTACTCGGTGAAAATTCGAATACGATTACAAAAATTGTAGCCGATGTGATGCATACTGCAAGTATGAAAGATAATATTAAGATAAGAACTATTGCAGAAGATCTAAATCAGAGGAGGTGTTTTTATTATATTTATATTCGAATCAAATATGAATGTTTGATTAATGATATTTAAATATTCAAATCACTTCAAATATTGATTTTCATTGTGAAAATATAGAAAATAATATAATATATTCATAATAATAATAAAATATACAACACGAGTAACATATTCCATTATTACACTATTCACGGATTACAGCTCGTAATGTACATCCTTAAAAACAAATTTGCCAAAAATTCAGAATAGAAGTGGTTTCGAAAAATGTTAAATTTGCTCTTACTTATTAACAACGTCCAGAGAAGTTTACCGTGTTCGGCGTATTTCTTTAATATGTTATACTCATCAACGTTCCGTAAAGTGTTCCAGTCGTATTGAATGCAGCAGAAAAACGTTCTCACCTGTTGCGCACATAGTTGATGAGTGTCGCCAATGTAAAGTGCTTATTTCATGATAAATCTGACACATTCTGCAGTAACGCTTTAGTGTTTTAACAAACTTCAAATATAGTGCTGCCTATAGTAATATTTAAGCTTATGTCGAATAATTATTTCCATAGTTTAAAAATTTCCTTTAAATTATAGTAGTTGTACGCGCTGGCAATGGCATAGGAATGCAATTTTAACAATTTAGACTAAAAATTTTTCAAATATCATCTAAAGGTCGTTATAACAAAATTTGTACTGTCGCTACAAAAAGTGCCAGTGGTGACATGGAAGAATTAAAAATCAGAATAAAAGTTTGTATTAGTTGCTTACTCCATCCATGTGAAGGTACATCATTAAATATTTGTCGAAGAACACATACACGCCCGTGAGATATATTACTGATCTTAAAACCTCATGCAAATCGTTTTCGTTCAAAAATATCTCGATCATCTAAAAGTATCATAATCTTTGACAAGTGCAAAGTAGTTTGTTCTTCTCTAAAAACGAGACTTCTTCAGTATAATGAATGACAAAATTGGACCTTGGAAATGAGTCAAAAATATATTACAGTAATTGATAGAACTTTATGAAGGACAACTTGCACTAAAGAAATAAAAAAAATATGAAAAGTATGTATATAAGTTGATATAAATAGAATATAATAAAATATAAAAATATATGTAAGTCTAAATAACAAAGGCTAAATGAAGTAATAAAAGATTCTTTTGTGAGACTATCGATTAGTTTCATAACGCGATATATTTTTTTACAATTTCATTTAATTTTAATCAATTTTGTTAAATATTATACCAAAGAGAAACATAAGCAAACGTTCGAAACGTTTATTAAAAGAGAAACTATGCTACAACTGGCTATCGATGTTTTATCTATACAAGCATGTTATTAATTTGAATAATCGAAAACAGTGACATTACCTGGAGAACGAAGCACATTAAAAAACAATAGGGGAAATAGAATCTTTTAATCTTTTCTGGCCATCTAGCATTCGTATTCCAGAGTCCCAGATATACGAGGAGTTTATGGCCGAGTTTGCAGTAACGATAGCCAGAGAAGTCCATGCTCGGTCGAAGGTTAAAATACGTCTGGGTCTCAGTTTTCCCAGCCTCCACGGATTCTGATAAAATATTACCTCTTTTCGAATTTTTCAGGAAAATTCACAGCAAACTGTATCGAAATTATACACCAACGGATACCAGTCGCGTATCGATTCGCAAAAGTACCACGAGACGACAAAATGTTTCTTGGAAATATCCGGATACTTTACTATATTACGCCGTTATAAGTGGCTGTTTTCCAGCTAGTCACCTTCCTTTATGAATTCATAATCAACGCTGGTGTGATCGCAACAAGTTGCAACGAGGGAAATGTTCGTTACAGTATAGTTTCGAGGGTTGCGCAGCGAACACTTCTCTTCAGTTTCACCCTTTTTTTAGAATTCAAGGACTGTAAATATTAATCCTGGTTTCTTTTCACGCAGAATATTCGTGGTCAGTTTTATTTCAGTCGTTGATCAATATAGTTCTCATTGGGAGTGGAAGTATTGTTAAGAAAAGAAAGAAAAGTCGAACAACTATATTATCGTAATGGTAAAAGTATTATTTATCGTAAAGCATACAGACTTGTTGGTAAAATTTTAGAACAATGGACAACGTTATGATGTTGCTTGGATAGTATTATATTTACATGTCCAAGTGCAACTGCCTAATAGAACATTGTTTAATTGAAAGTTAGGAGTTATGGATCCCTCGAAACAGTAGATGTATGTGAACCAATTGTTACTAGAGTTGCTACTTACGGAGTATCAAAGTGGTTCCTGTCACCCCGTGTAATATACAGAATGTTTAAAGTTTCTAAGTATTTCTAACAATTGCAAAAGTTACCATTTTTTGGGGGATGGTTTTGTGAAGTCCTTTTTGACTTTCGAATTCACTGCTGGATAAAATTTGTTTAGACTGGAAAAAAATCATTTTATGCAAGCCTTGAATCTAGTGTAAGGCTCCAGGATCGCTATTTTATTTTAAAAATCTAAGCAAACATGATTTTTTTAAGTCATTATCACTATTAAGTCAATAGTATTCGAAAAGAAAATTCTTGAACATTGCTATGATTTTCAAAGGCACCTCCCACCCTCAACATGTGTCAGTCGTTGCCATTTTGCGCAAAATTATTTTCTTCAAAAACCTGGCTCGAGAAAACTTAATTTAATACATTATTGAAAATTGAAAATGCTGCATTTTTCAATTTCAGAAAACCAAGCACTGAGACAGAGTAGTGATCGTGAAATACTCTTGTAAACAATAACAAGATATTTTTAAATACAAACATTGCGACGCATGCACTAAGAACCGTTCCTTCGAATATCTTTGAACTTATCACCAGAAAATTTTCCTTTTGTCCCAAAAAAATTCTTAAATATGCACCTTTTTCGTTCTGGGTAAACTTTCTCACTTAAGTTCGTGCTTGATTCTCGATTCGTCGAGGTAAAACAACTATCCAACTGAACCCTCCTAAAAGTACTCTATCCTGCAATGAATTCGATCGTCGTAACCCCACTTCGTAAAACCATTTCCAAAAATTACATCTCAAGACCATCGGGAATACTTGAAACGCCCCTGACCATGAACACGTTTACTTTGACCATCGTCGTTCCCAATTGGTTTCACCGTTCACCAATTTAATTTCGCCGTCGATCTTGACACCACCGCGAAAACAATCCCTCTGAACGTCACTCGGTCCCAATCTTCGCGCAGCAACTGGAAACCCGAACACTCTCGCGGAAGATCACTCGAAGCATACGAATTACCCAGAGATAAACCCGACCGCAAGTCAGCCATCGACAAAAGCCTCTTTTTGGACGCGTAGACGAAACTTTGGACGCAGTACATCCTCCTGTGAAGTCGGAAACGCGAGTGCGATGCAATCGATCGCGCAACCCCTTTATATGGTTTCAGCCCCCGCTATAATCGTTGAACGTGTCGTGGGGCTAGACGAAAGTGATCGATAGCTGGTATAATTTGCACGATCGATGGCTCCAGAGTGTCTCCGAAAAAGTGAAAAATATTGAGAGAAATTAAGAGGCATTTTTCTAGTAAGAGGGTAGTCAACCCTCGGAGTTCAGACACCCCTTCTATTCGGCAAGGACGACGCAAGCGCACAATTTCCCTCTGATTGTCCGCCACTGGCGTTTTAAATGTTGCATACGAGCCAAAATTGTATACTTTGTGCAGGGTGGCAGGCAATGTCGTTCCCATCATGGGTATTTAATGCTAGTGGCTGGATCGATTTGGGGACGATAGCGCGAGTGGTGGACAGAGACAGAGTCGTTTGAATTTCGAGGGGAACGAGTCCTGGTTTTAAATGAACTTGGGTTCCTTGAACTTGACCCCAAAAAAGCTTAATTAAAACACATTTCAAATTATAGTTTGATAGGGGTGGAAGAATATACGTTTCCTTTGTTATAGGCTCGTTAAGAGTTGTTCTCGGCTACAAGTATGTGGTCATTTTCAAGGATTGCGGAGAAAGAAAAATTAGAATCAATAAGAAATTAATTTAATTTAATCGTAGAAAGCTTTTGGAAAGATTATTCTACATAGAAAATCTTGGAAATGATAATATAAAGATGCAATCGAAGAGCACTGTTAGATATGAATTTCTGTGATATTACAACCGAAGGGACCAATTAGATGTAAATATTATAAATCTGTATATGTGTACACCACATAAAAATTGTGAAATATTCATTCGTACTTTCCTGTTCATTATTGTACAAAACTGTCCGGCTTTGACAAAAAGAGAATAATTTCTATAAGCTTGTTTACTATAATGAAACATGCAAAAGATGAAGCGCATAATTAATTGTACAAACGGAATGTAATTTTCTTTTAATTACGACGTATTTAGGTACTCGAAAGCGTGCCAGTACTTAATTTACAATCGAGGAGGTTTAAAAGCTTTTTAATGGAAGTAAGAGTAACTAGTATTAAACAGTTATTAAAGTGTAATTTAAATTAAATTTGGACTGCAATCTATCGAGTTCATTACCTTCGCACGTATGCTACAAAATTAAATTCAAATAAATGACGAACGAATCGTGGACTATCTCAGAAATGTCTGCGCATTTTTAAATTGCGACAAATAATAATTTGAAACATGACAAATGGAAGAATTCTATTATTGTTCTAAAAATAATTGCAACCTCTGAAATACCTAATACACTAATTATTGTTTCAATTATAAAACTGTTTTCTTTTGGAATAAATGAGCAAAATATTAAAATTTTTACTTTTTTCTTACGTTCTGTAAATAAATGACAATGCAAACGAATGCCAGATTTTTTTTTTAAGATACTGAGAGTTTAAAAATAATAACAGCAATGGGATTAAAGTAATGTAATTATTTCTGAGACACCCTGATAGTAACCTCTTGACAGGGTCACTAGTAGAAAGGGTCAGCCGCCTAAGTGTGTCACAGGACATATCGATTCCCTGCGAAAGGGAGGGAAAGTATGTCATAGAAGGAACGCCAGCACGTAAGGGAAAATCGATGCATCGAGTCAGACAACGAACGCATTCAAATCAGTCTTGACCTTCTCAATATACGTAGTTACACAGAAAAATTTGTCTAAACTTGAAATTTTTAAGCTACTACACTAACTATTATTATCGTATTATGTAACTATTATATATTCCTGTAGTATTATTCACAAGTCCATCTTTAATTTCAAACACGATTATTTAAGAAACTTACCTACAAATGTAACCTTATTTATTGCATACTTATTCAACCCCCATATAAAAGTATCACACTGTGCAATAGGAAATCACATAGTACTTACTATACAGTGAGTTAGAGGAAGAAGAGGAGGGAGTTGTGAGGGAGAGGGTACTTATTTATTTACTTTGATAAATAACTTAATGACTTACTAGTAACACATAAAAATTGTATAAAATGCAATTGACAATGTCTCCAACTTCGAACTAGACATTTTAAATTCATCATTTTTACGCGTCTCGTAAAAATCCTTTAGGAGTTTAGGAGTTTCTTTGAGGTAGTTTACGATATAACTCACATTCTGACTCACAGTGATATCAATGGAAGTGTGCATCGTCGAATCGTTAAGTTTAAATTTTCTTTCTGATGCACGATAACTGCTTAAAATTCATGAATGAGTATTCCTTGCGATGAAGTGTTGCCCCCGCAATATCTTCAGGGTGTTCCAATCAACGAGTGATCATGAAATGACTAAAATCAGTAAATGACGATTCGATTTTGCAATTCCACAACTTGAGAGTTTATTTAGATCATTTTTCTAATACCTCTACACTAGCGTTGAATTATGAAAAATAGAATCAATATTTGTCTGTACATATGGTTCCTCAGAACGTGGCACTCACTACAGTTTATCATACGAATGAAGGTCTATCGTTCAAAGGAAGATGATTAGATCTAACCACTCGGCTGAGTCGAATATAGCATAGTAAAGTACGAAAACGACGTGCTCAACATCTGAAATGTTAATGCATTTAATGTAGAATTGACAATTACAGATCAGTGGTCGGTAATCAATAACCTGCGAATTTAACATTGAAAAAATTAGAATACGTAAAATTAGGCAAGATTTCATACTTTTATATTTAACGGAGAAGTAAATCACTTGACAAGATTCAGAATTCGTAGTTTTAGAAATAATGTCAACATTGTACTAAATTCATAAAAGTTGCTACTGTATAAGTAGTACTGATTCAAAAATTTCGCAAACCAAACATTGTTTATAAAATCCGACCCAGATTCACAGATGCCTGCCGACCACTGCTGTAAACACTTTAAAAAGCGCAAAATATTACCGCCGAAAAGCCTTCGAAGCATGGAATAAATAAACTGGAAAGGTTAAACGCAGAATCGATCGAACTACGATGCAGTATCATCAAGACCAGTTTCTGCATACTCGGTGGAGTACGATACCACATGGAATTGTATCTACGTTTTAAAAAGGCGTTACGTTAACATCGTCATACACGCACTTGCACATTCATGAATTACCATGTACATGAGAAGACATTTTGAAGTGCAATCAACTGTTCAAAGTAATCACAACTCACGTTTCGTAAAAGACGCACCGACTATTGTCGATTATAAGCTGTCCACTAAGATTATTCAAGAACATGATTACTACATGGATGGCCACTATTACGGTGGAAAGAACAAGTTCTTGTGGATCACCCATTTCCACGTACCCTAGAAAACACTGATCACACAGAATGAAGTTTTAATGATAAGTAGGCTTAAAGGAACCTAAAAATAATATTAATTTCTTTGAAAGCCACGAAAAGTTTTCCATGTATAGAGTCTCGATGGTTGCTCAAACTGGAGTGTTAAAATATAAAAATCCATGTATTAGAGTTTGTTGACTATAAATTCCAAGAGCCTTTTACTAGTAACAAACATGATAGTCACCGCGTTAAACAAAATTTCGCTGCTACTTGGAACGTTTCAAAGTACTCCTATGTGTAACAAGATTGTAAAGTGTAAAAATATTCCAAGAGAAAAAAGTTACTGCTAATGATACTTACATGGTATAGGTTTACACCGAACGACATTACAACCAGTAGAATCGCTACTAAATAAGACACCATCATCTTCGTCACTATTTCGTTGATAATCCTGTGTTTAAGGACATATCGTGATGATACTATTGGTTCACCAGAAAATAATATCAGAAGCATACACGAGAGAATAAGACGCATTTAGAAAGTAGAATTTGTGACAAGGGCTGGGCAAGTCGATCGTTTCAGCGCACGGCGTGCACGTCAATTAGTGGCGCCACTGTAAAGGACGACACTCAAGTTTAACCCTTTGCACTCGAGGCCCTTTTTTCTGGTATATATCTTAGCAGTCTACTGTCACGAATACTAAGCTCAGATTGACTTCGAAAATGAGATTTCTAATTTGAGATTTGAGAATCAGGTCACCTTTGCCTCAACGACAATCATTTTATTGAAACTTCGAGTTCCAAAGAAATGAAACCTAAAGGAAACCAAGTGGTGACTGAGAGTCACCTCTCGAGTGCAAAGGGTTAAATGTAGTTCGAGAGTCGCCATCTCACTCCTAGAAAACGTATAGAGAAGAGGATTTTCATGGCACGCAGTCATAACTTTCCTCTATCCTCCATCTACCCTTGTTAAAAAAAGATACAGCAACCCCCTACTACAACTTTCTTTCTTTCAGGTCATCTTTATGGCGCCATTAGGTTGCGTTTCGCCGTGACGTCACTACTTGACGTGCTAATAAAATAATCGTGGTGCTCAGCCTAGTTTAGCATAAAATCAAGCTTTATGGTAGTCTAGTATAGAAATCATTGCTACGAGTTTCAAACGAATTTTACCAACTTAATACATTTTTTGTGTACTGTTACAGCCTCACGAATGCCACTGTAATCCGACACGCCACCCTCTGAAACGTCGACCCGTTTGGCTGCGTCTGCAATCGTGCTTCGTACGCGATAACTAGAAGGTAAAGAGATATTACTAAATCTCCGTAACAAGTACGATTTCCAAACACGATCGTGTACCCAGTAATTTGAAACAGTCCGCATATGTAGTACGCGCAAACGGAGAGCGTCGATTCGGTGCACGTTATCACCAACAATCCAATCCCAGTCGTCAGTATGACGTGCAGGGTTACCAAATCGACATACTTGTCCTGATTAACGATGAATCCTAGGAGTTTTAGGTACCTGTTTCGCGATCCTTTCTGGGGTAACAGGATGTTGAACACTATTGGGAAGGATAACAGTGACACAATGCTAACGATTCCTAAGCAACACGCCCCTAGAATTTAGAACACAGATTTGGTATTAATGGACTTGGGACGAATATTATAAGTAGGTGGATGTGTATGAAACGACTGTTTGAGATATTTTTGTAGTTGGAGAGAGCTGATATATTTGAATCTTTGTTTGGGGCTGTTTTCTGACGTTCCTTTGGTAGGACTTAGGGCTAGGAGTAACACTTGCATTCATCCAAGTGGCCACAGGGAATTCTTCGTGAAATATCGAGGAAAAAATGTTTATTGAACGCCTTACGTAAGAAGATGAGGACAGTACGTTTTGAGGCATCGATATGCTCCATTAACATCTTCCTTTCAACCGGTTGTTTCAGCGTATCGTAATCAGTTTGTATGCTATTATAGACAAATTTTATCTACGGGCAACAGAAAAACAATAAAATAAACTTTTATTATGATTTTGTTTCAAATTCTGCGCGTTAAAATCTTCAAACAGAGTGACTAGGTGTCAGACCCCGTGCCTTGATGTTGTAAAACATGAAAAAAAAAAAAATTGAGTTCGAGAGCTGAAAGTAGTCCATGTCGTGATTGATGACTTACGACTGGAAAACAGTGGATAAAACCAACGTATCGTGAAAAGAACAACAACATAGGGCAAGTGAACGATAACGCTGTCACCACGTCCTTCGAGGTAAAATCAGAGGTAGTTAACAAACCGATCTGGAAAAATATTTCGTTTGTTAGTCCGCAATTAAGGAGCTCAGCAATAAAGAAGTATGATCCTTCAAGAAAATAAGTAACACACAAATGTACAACCCCTTTGTTATTATAAACATTAGAGGCAGAATCTAGTGCGAAATTAACGAAGCTTCAAATTAAGAAAAATGTAAAAATGATTGAAAAAATTGAACATTCGCTAGCATACGATCAAACGCAAACATCGGGCAGACATTTAAAGATCTTTCATAATAAATTTATATGAGTGTAAATAGTTGTTCATAATAATAGTATTTCTCATAAAATATTCCAAAAATAGGAAGAGCTTAAGGAAGTCTGTATAAATTAATTTCAAGCCTTGCAGAGTCTAAAATCTAGACTCTAGATCTATCTCTGACAAGTTCAGATTAAATTAATATTAAATCAAAACAGGCTTTGCAGTGGGGTAAGGAAATAAAATACAATAAATTTCATCGAAACAAGTATTCCATAAAATTGCATAGCGGCACGGCGGCAGACTCAAACAATTAGCTTCAAGACCAGTCAAGATCCGTCACTAATAGAATTTGGTATTAATAATTCAAAAAACCAATCAAAACAGGTTTGGTACTGTGAAACACAAGTGAAAAACACAATCTATTCCTTATGGATGAGTGTTTCATATAAACACACAACGACGTAGAAAAATATAGATACGTTATCACCTGGACTATGACACAGCAGAGTATAATGAAAGCGAAAGTTATCCTTTGAACTTTAACAAGTACCGAATTGTCGAAGGGCCATAGCCCTGTGATGTATAGCAGGAAATAGTAGGTGCTGTATTGTCTTTGGAATTGATCCATTTCGTCGTCCGAAGCCGAGGAACGTCTGAGCGCAAAACCCGAGGCATCGTCCGATTACACCTCGGCATCATATTTTATTCACGTTGTCGCCTTTTCGCCTCGAATTTCCGATGCCACGCTTGTACCCAACACTGGAATATTATTCCCTCAAATTACAGACTTCCGCTGGAAACCGATTGATTTGATTACCGTTGCCGTGAAAAGTTTAGGGAATGGAATAGGAAATTCAAGAAAATCGAGAGACCATAAATGTTTTCATTGTCCGCCCATTTTTCAACAAGGGGGTGTAGAATTTTTATCGCCACCGTTCGCTTTCAGAATCGACGTGGACACTAAGTGGAGCAGGCGTCTCCGCGGACACACCTTTGCTTCCTTTAAAGAGTAAGGATAGACAGAAGGGCATATTGGAAATATGACGTTTTCGAAGAATAATTGAAACATCGAGACGAACCAGAGAACAGGTTTTCAAAACTTCATGTATTCCATTACAAATGGGTGTAACATGGATTGAAATATTTTGAGATGTACTCAAAAAGCTTCCTTCTGGTTTGCGCATTCCTTCTTGGAAATGCAGGTACGTAGAAATGTAAATAAGAGTTGGATTGAAATGGATTAAACAATTTTATTTACAGACCAAACCTAACTATTAGTAATTATTCACCCGAATAGTGAATCAACACATACGTTGTTACATGTTAGTAAATAATAATTCGAACAAGGGATGAATATTTATTTGTTCATGTCGGTTATTTGATTATAATAATATACACTGCCGTCGAATAAAAGGAAAATTGGGAATTTATGTAATATTCAATTCCTTTCATTAACAAAGAACAGCAATTATAAATACCTGTGAGGAGGAATTGTTTTGGTATTTAGCTGTAGGCTCGTCTATAAGTTGAGTGACTTACCTGAAATGAAAAGAAAAAGTCAAGTTAATGGCAAACAAACACAACCTTGGTTTTACTTAAATCATATATAATTATTTAACCCCTTAAGCTACAACCACGTGTGAGCCTAGTGGTCGGATAGTTGGGACAAAACTAATAATCACGAGCCTGGCCCGTGGCGTATTGTTAGGGCCAAATGTAAACTTCAAATTTTAGTCCCAAGATGTAGGAACTTAAATCGTAGCTTAAGGGGTCACGTTAATGTTATAAATAGATATTTGACATATAAGAATTAATATTTTTCGTACAACATGTAATCAACCATCCTTTCTTAAAGAATAGCGGATAGTTCAATAGGAGTGATTAGTGATTAGAGCATCGCGCGTTAAAAGGTAGGTAAATTCAATCTTACTTAAAAAAAAAATATAGAAAAGGTCAAAAGATGGTTGATAAATAACTGTCTTAGAGCACTGCAATACTACTACGACGAATTTCTGCACCGATAAAACGTAAATTATAG